>NW_008582539.1:2112-17684 GCF_000691845.1 Merops nubicus | reverse complement strand
CCTGCTGAATTTAAGGTGTCTGGAAAAGTGAAGATGGGAACAGGAGAAACATGGAATATTCCACAAGACCATTTAATTCTGTGTGAAGTGATTGCTTGTTGTATACTCAACACACTGTCTGCACTTAAAATCAATAAACAGAAAATGGCCCATTGGGATTGGACTCCTCCAGATTCCAGCCTTTGAATAACCCCACAGAGGTTATTTAAGGTTTCCACAAGGCTGATTATTTCAGCAAACTTCTTTTAAGGACAATTCTTTAAGATCTCAGCAACTTGGCCAAGAAGGAGAGAAAGAAGAGGCCAATGGGTTACGAGCTGTGTATCCAGAGCTGCCTTTAGATGGGAGATCCACCCTCTGCAGATGGCACACCCAGAGATGTCTCACCTTTCGTAAGGGTCCAGCTCGTAGGGATCTCCGAAGACAGAGAGGGAGGCCACACCAACATCTGCTCTCAGCAGGCTGAGGGAGGGCTCTGCTGGTCTGTACAGGGAAGGGATGGAGGCCCCTCGCACGGGCTTCCCCAGGCCCAGGGTCCTCGCGATGCGGGAGCGAGCAGAGACCTCAGCTCTCACCTGCACACCACAAGAGAGTTGTCTGGATGTTAGGGCAGGTACACACCCTGGGCTTGAAGCCCCAGATCCTTCCTCTAGGCCAAGTACAGTCAGCAGGTCACTACTGTTGGTAGCAGAAGTGGTGTGCATTTATTCTCTCACTTCGTGCAGAGACTGCAGGCATCAGATTTAAGTGACCAGGTCAATTCCTAGAGGTCTTTAATAACGTCATTCAAAATTCTCAGCTCCTTATTAACGGCTGGAGGGACAGCTCTGGCTCTAGGACATAAACTCTAGTTAAGGGAGCAGAGGACACAAATATCCAGCACAAGTCACACGAGGACACTATCCACAACTGAAAGGGATTTTTTACTGCATCTGCAACAACACAGAAACAAACATCCACAGCCTATTAGGAAGAATAGGTGGTGGCAATCTGAACCCATCTTACACTGGTAAACATGAAGCCAACAGGGCAGGTGCAAGAGCAGAGCCTGAGGTGCAACCCCCCAGTCCAGGAGCAGGAGCTGTCAGCAGAGCCAGCAGGCCGGCCTGGGAGCTGCCGTTCCTGTCCATGCCCAGCATCCAGACACAGCCTGACACACTCCCACCAGAAAAAACACCTGCTGTCACTGTAAGGCAGGATCTTTTTCCACTGGATCCCATTTTGGAGTGCTTTTAAGATAGCTGAATAAGGGCAGAGAGCAGCACTGGCAGAAACTCACATGGGATCTCACTCTCATCTTCTTCCCCCGTCTCTTCTTTCCCAGGCGCTTCCGTCTCTTCAGCTGTGTCCCTGAACTCTTCTTCCCAGCAGAAGATTTTGTCTGAGTTCTTTTTTTGCCTCCTACTTTCTTCCTCCTACCTGGGGGGACAAAAGACAACCAAGTACCTGGCTAAGTGCTACAGCTGCATTTTACCCTGTGCTCCCCTTTTCATTCCCCCATGGCACAGACCTATGGTGGGCTGCAACAGACTAAACCAGTAGAACAGAATGAGAGAATTCATCAGGGTTTATTTAAAAGCAGCCCTCTGGGCAGAGGCAGTGTGGGGAAAGAAGAAAACACATGTGGTCTGCTGCTGTAGCTGCACAGCACACAGCAGTGGCAGCTGATGGAGAGTATTTTGTGTGATTCAGGCTGATCTCCCCACAGCTTCTCCTCCTGCAGGTGGGAACCACAGAAGGTGTCTGATGCTCTTACCTGTTCTCCTCTTCTGCCTGGTGGGAGCCCGTGGTGTGAGGGGGCGCTGGTAGATGGCTGTGTTTAGGCCTGCCACAACTGCCTCAATGGTTTCATCCAGAAGAGAGGACATGAGGTACCTTGGCACGTGCTGCAGGGGGATCAGAAGTTACACAATACAGGTTTCTAAAAGGCACACAAGTTAGTTATACAAGCATCTGCTGGAAAGTGGAGTCCAATGAAAAGCACCCGAGTCACCACGGTGCCAGTTAAGCACTTAGTCACCTTTCTCACCTACTGACTGTCATAGGAAGGAGAACATGATCATGCTCTCCAGCCTCCCTCAGTATCACAAGTCATGGCTAGGCTCACTCTGACTCTTTAAATGAGAACAATCCCCAAGACTGACATTTCCTCAAAGAAAAAATTCACTTAAGAACCTTCCCAAATCCACCTAACCGATCTATGACCCGTCAGGCAGCAAAGTGTGATGAGCAAAGACTGAAAAGCCAGGTGGTGCAGATCCCATGTCTTAAGCTCCCCATCCTTTAGGTCAGACTCACCCAGTGCTGTGAGCCATACCCAGAGGCAGCATTTCAAACCCCCCCAGGAACTCAGTGAAAGGGGAGAGTGAGTTCCCCTCTAGAGCATCACTTGATTGGTAGGAGCAGCCCCTGCTTGTCACAAGTTCACATTCATCCTCCTCTCTACACTGCAGGGTCAAGCACATTTAAACAGAACCACTGGAAGCATATGGATCCTGAACCACCAGCCTCAGAATGTGAACACCAAGACTCATTGCTGGGCAAATACAGCCCAGGTTTGTTCCCTCCTTCTGTTGGGAGGATGTTAAGAGCAGGTTTCATTCAACAGCTATGCTACACTGGCCATGCCCACACCAGCCATATTCTTCAGATGTCACAGAACCATAGAATGGTTTGGGTTGGAAAGGACCTTTAAAGATCATCTAGTTCAACCCCTTGCCATGGGCAGGGACATCTTCCCTACTCCCTCACCTTTTCTCAAGCAACTACAATGCATCAAGAATTGATAAAGTTTCATATGAGTGTAGCAGATGCAAAGACCCTCCTGATGTTACAGACCATCCCCTGTGCTTACACACGACCCAGGCACACACATCAGATCCTCACTGCAGCATTTCACAGGTTTCTACCAAATTCAGCAGCAGCACTGATGAAGAACTAATGAACACACCACTAGTCCCATGGAGATTATTTGCAGGCTCTGCTGCCACACTAAGTCACACCACATGCTCCTGTGCAATTCACAGCTTGTATACTGATGTGAGTGATCTCACACCAATGCACATCTCAGCTGCAGCCATCTTCAGTAAATGGTTCCATGGGTAAAGGATTTGAGGGACCCTGGGTATTTGGGGTACCTCCTTGCAAAGACTTCCTGGTACCTGTCAATGAGGTTGACCTCACAGTGCCACATGACTGAGGACACCAGCACCTGGACTAGTCCTCTTCAACAAGAGGCAGATTTTCACAAACACAAAAACCTTAAAAAGACTACATTTTTTTCTTCAGTTTGGCTGCAGGTGGCCAATAGGTTCTACTGCTGTGGGAAAGGGGGTAGAGGAAGACAAACAAGCAAATACACAAAAGTCAAATAAACATGCCCTGTCTCTGCAAAAAACATGCCAAACCCCAGAAGCAGCACACAAACTGTGCATCAACAGCCCCTGGGAATAAAAATACAAAGCTGCTCACAGCTGAGGTGATCAAAATGCAGCTTGAGAGAGGAAGCTACCACAGATTTCACACCAGTCTTGCTCCTGTGCTGCACTCCATTGGCACAGCCTCTGCACCTCAGCTTACAACTCCACGACGACTAACCACGGCGCCCTGGACAGCTGACACAGACAGCTGAGCCACTCCAGGGGGGCTCTCCAAGGCTTCCAGAAGGCTGCTCAGAGGCTCGTGGGCGCCGAGCACCCACCTGGATGCGCTGGGCAGTGCTGATCCTGTTCCTGTTGACGGTGGCCCGGACGCGCTCGCTCTGCCGCGTTCTGGCGATCGCCCGCGTGCGGGCCTGGGGACGGAGCCTGCTGGTGGTGGGCACAACATCAGCCACCAGGGCAGCCACCTCCTCTTCACTGACCTGATCTGCATCTGGGAAGAAAAGATGCCCAGGTCACTCGGGTACAGGTCATTTCAAGCTGTACAGCATTTTGGACAGAATAAAGCCAAATCAGTATTCCCTTTTTTAAACGAATGGCCTCTCAGAGGAAAGGAGCACAGACACCACTGCTTCAGGCAGAAAGATCTTCTAGGTAAGAGAAATTGCTGCTGCCTTGGCAATCTGAGCTCAGGACACTCATAAATTCTCTCCAGTGTAATATGATGGAGCTGCACTAAGGTGCTGGGCTTGCCTCAGGAAGGTTAAATAATGTGTATGAAAAGCAGATCCACAGGGTGTAAGTGAAGATGGAAATCTTAATAAACAATATTCTCTCCTCAGTCAAGAGCTCGAGTTGACTCTTTAACTTCAAGAGAGAATGCCTCTCTTGATACTTATTTAACAGAGATGAAACCAGGGGTTAAACATCTCTTCACAACAGCATGTGCTTAACATCATCTAAGTCAGGACGAAAATATTTACGGAGTGAGTGGCCAGCAGGAAGCTCCTCACCTGCAGCAGCACTGACATCCATGGGAGCACAGGCTGGACAGAACCACTCGTCTACAGGGACTTCACTCAGAGGTGGATTAAGGCATTCCATGTGATACCTTGAGGAGAGAAAAGAAAAAAGTAAAATAAAAATGAAACGACGTGCTCCTTACCCGAGAGCCTTTTACCTTCATCTGCACAAGGAGGGCTCATTCTGTTCAGCTTGGAGCTATGGTCTATGCATCTGCTACTACCAATCTCCAGAGAAGTGAGGTGACCTGGTAGTTACACATGGGTCTTCAATTCTAGATGTTTTTTAACACTTTAGGCTCAAAAAAGCTCAGAAAAATGAGTGTTTCTCCCTCCCTTTGTGGTGTATCACTTGCCTTTCACACCTGAGCTGCAGGAAATGCACAGAGCCAAAAAATGATGGTGGCAAGGAGAAAGGGGAGAAGCACTGAGGTGCTGAGCAGACAGGAAACAACATCAGCTTCCTGCAAACCAACACAGTATTAACACATTATTACTGGGACTTGTGAACACCCTGTTCTGCAGGGCTCAACACAGGCCAGCTGCAGAGCCCCTGAGGAACACACTGCACCCCACACACGCCTGCCACGGTGAAGACAACGGGGGTAAGGGCTCCTACCTATCTGCCCAAGCTGGGCTGCAGAGCCCTGGTCAGCTGCTGGGATGTCTCTGCCCAGCAGGCTGAGCAGCTAGGCTGGCCAGTCCCACCAAGCACTTGCAGAGAAGCTGCCCAGGAGAGCCCTGCCACACTGCCCAGCCTGGGCTCTGGAATTTGGCCAGTTCCAGTTTCAGCAATTAAAACCCAGCCAAAGTAACGTGTGTTGGTAGCACAGAAGTTCTGAAGCAACTCGTGCGTTGCACCACTAAAAAGAATTCAAACAGCAAGTAAATGAGGTGCTTTCCATGAAAACCAAGGGCTTAGACCAAATTCCCCAGGCAAGAAATACAGAGACCACAGCCTTCAAGTGAGAGTTTCAGCTTCACATCCGCAACGTTTCTATCACTAACTTTGTTCTTTTTCTAAACTGGGAAACCTGAAATAAGTAAAGAGTGAAACTCTCTGTTTCACTTTCCCGTGCCAAAATTCACTGCCTGATGACACACCACAGTGCCTGGCCACACAGCAAGGAAAGGGAAGGAACATCTGACACTCTAATCCCATTTCATAGCAATACTAAAAAAAACCAAAACACAGAGACGACAGCTGCTCATCTACCCTCCAACTTCAAATTGTCTTTCAAACTTGCTCCTGACCACACTGTGATAAACTCTCAATTTGCAGCTGAACTGTCCAAACTGACAATATTATGTTTCTGCTAAAATATGTTGTCAACACAGAATGGAATATGTGTCCCTCCTGCAGGGAGTCCAGCTTAGCAGGTGAGGTTTTACACTCCTTCAGAGACTTAAGAAGATGAAGTTGAAAAACGATGTTTGCCATAAATCACTCCCTTAGAATCAGAGTAGCAAAGTGTTTTCCTGCTCTGGGAAAGGAGAGTTTGTGCTCCAGGAATGAGATCATTTACCCCAAGCAGCTTTCTGACAAGTATTACTGCTAGGTTCAGCCCAAAGTTATAACAGAAGTAGGTGTAGGAAGAGCTGGGGAGTTCTGAAGTCACGTTACGACCCGCTTTGCAGGGAAAGCCTTTCAGCTCTACAGCTGAACACTGGAGCCATCTAGAGTTCCCTGCACAGGGAAGGAACCTCATCACACAGAAAACTGTCAAAACAAAACTCAACTCAGATTTATGGGAGGGTAAGGCAATATTTGTTTCACAAAAAGCACCTTGAAGTAAACTGGTTTTACCCATGCTCGCTCTCTGAGGTTCATTTACCTGCACCCCTGACCCAGCCGCTCACAAGCACGAGGTGGCCTGGCCAGGATTATCTGTGTGAAGGGTAGAGAGCAAGGGACACTGGCCACCAAGTCCTTACCACGTCTTGGGCAGTGAGGAACCAATCCCAGACTTGTTCTTGTACCTTTAAGGAACAAATGAGTGCTTTTTGGGGCCTTCTGCCTCATTATTTTGTCTCAGTCCTTACAAGCAATAAGAAAAATGGGATCTATGAAATCAAGGGGTTTTTGTCATGGGTGTAGCCCTGCTCTGCATCTTCTGGACACCCATCTCTGTATCAGCATTACTCTCTTCTTGCTGCTCAGTAACCTGAATGAAGTCACACCTTAATGTGGCACACCCTTAATGCAATTAACCCCTTGTCTGCCATGTGCTCATTGTCCAGACCTGCACACTTTTGTATTCACACCAGTCAGCAGGTTGTTAATACACAGCTCAGAAAACTGGCTGCTCATGTTCCAGCAAGTCCCACCTGAAAATGGTTCCAATGGAAAAGGATTTGATTAGTTAAACCATAACTTGAATAAGTAATAGCATTATACCACAGAGTCCAAGCACTGTGGAAAGCCACATCTAGCTAAAAGCAGGGTAAAGACAGGATGGCTCCACTGGCTTTACAACTGCTGGCAAAAATAACTGCTGAAATTTTCAGTCCAGTGTCAGGTCAGACAGAGAACACAGAGAAATGAAACTAGGATTTGAAGCAATACCCTAAGTTCAGATAAGGTTTTGAAAGTTCAGAAAGAAATGGAAGATATGACTTTGGGTAAGACCTATAAAACACTGATTTTGGTGAAGTATTTAAGTGTTTTAAACTCTGTTCTGCTGACATGCTTGGCAGTGTGGAACATTCCTGACTTTATCTCTTCTCCAGAAGGTATGTATGGTCACTATTGAACACATACACAACTAGACTTACCAGATGTCTAGTTAGCTTGCTAGAAGTAGGTTTTTGAAACATTATTTTACATATTCCTTACAAGCAATGTTTCAGTTGCAACCTTTGTTCAATGGGTAACTTTCAACATCATTAAACTGGTAATGCCACAAGACTGATGAAAAAGTGTCAGAGCTTTAAATCCTAGCAGAAGACTGTGGGCACAAAGCTGTGTTCCAGTACCTTAATTACACACTGACTTTATTAATCAAGAAGGGGAAAAGAAATGTGTTAGGTAGAGACAAAAGTAAGCAGGAGTAACGGAATCATTTAATAGCTCTGGCTATCAAGAAAAGGCCCCAAAACATCTTGAAACTGACTCTTAAGCACTTCTGCTCAGCACTAATGCCCAGTCAGCTGGGACGAGTCACACACCCTCTTAAGGCACCATAAAAATACATGGGCTTTCAACCTCCATGCACCCAGCTGTTGCATGGATTAGCACAAACATCTTCACCACTCCAAGGCCTGTTTTGGTGGTCTGCAGCCCTGGTGAGTGCAGGGCTCTCCACACACATGCTGCTCCATGACCAGAGAAGGATCCAGCACATCACGAGTCTGTCTGTGCTATACACACATGGCTAGAGGCCTGGCACATGCTGAACCCCAGGAGAGCAGAAAGGGGCAGGCGACAGCCCAGGCAGGGCCTGGGGACTGAAGTGAGCAGGACTGGCCAGGCCTGCAGTGCTGCCTGCAGCCAGGGGGGTCCTGCCCTCAGCTGAGCCCCTCTTACCCTGCATCACAGCCATCACACAGCAGCAGGCGATCCTCCCGGTCGCTTCTGCCACACACCTCACAGAAGGTTGGATCATCCTCTCCTTCATCAGCCTGAGTCTTCGTGTTCTCAACAGGAATCTAAATAAAAGGGGGATTCAAATTTTGAGAACATGGCACTTAGAAAAATCCATTGTCACGTTAGCAGAAGCTGGCAGTAAAATCTAAAACTGAAGGAACCTTCACTTAGTCCATTCAGCAAATCTAGGACAGGATCACATGCTTGAAAACATTTCTACCTTTCTACTCCTACCTCACAGTACACTTCTACTTCTTCCTCACAGGGAACAGGTCACATCTAACCCACACTACTCTTGGCACTACACCAGCACTGGCAGTACACGGGGCATTGCCCCACAGGGACAGGTGTATCCATGCAGAGCAGCTTAGAGTCAAAATGGCCTTTATGAAAACCACCCTTTTTGCCACCAGAAGTGGTGCCACACTTCAACCCACACGATACTGCAGGAAACGTGGCTAAGGAGGAAGGAAAATTCTAACAGCTCCTTAAAAGGCAATCTCAAAATAGGAAAGAAATAATTCATGCAGACACCAAGAATCAGATAAATGTGCTAGAAGTGTGCACCTCTGAACAGCTATTTCATGGCAGCTGGCCTTGTTGTTTGCTACAGCAGAAAACTTACCTTTTTAAGGACTTTTCCACCAAAACGTGCCCGAATGCTGATGTACTTGAAGAGGATTCGATCCACGGGACAGGAGTTTGCATTCTAGGAATCAAAAAAAGAATTCCCCCCACAGTTAATAAGCACATCTCTTGACCCAATTTTTGAAAGGGAAATCTTCAATGATTAATGTAATACGCGTTCAGTTAATCTAATTTTAACAGCTATTGGACTTGATGTTTTAAATACTTAAATCAGATTTATCTCGTTTACACACAACCTATTGTATCAGAGAAAACACATTTTTAGAAAAGCATTTATTATATTGAAGTCTTTTACTCCTTACTCAATTGCCAAAGAAACACCGAAGTTCTTCCAAATATTGCCTTGAAAGAGTCCTCATGGTTTAGGGCATTTTCTTTCTTTTGGATAAATAGTCAACTGGAAATGACTTACAAAGACACTTGGTAAGTGTTGTTTTGGTTTGGTTTTAAATAATCATGCACAGTAACTTCTGTTGTAATTCTCACCCTGGATTATGATCATGGGAACTACACATGCAGATGGCAAGGAACTCTGTCAACTGAGTTCAGAGCAAACTGCTGATTTAGTCACTATTCTTTTATACCTCTTCTGGGTTTCAAAGTTGGCTGTTGGAAAAGAACCATATCCAATGGGCATAACCCAGAATGCAGCAAGAGATACAGATGTGTGTACAGAGAAATACATAGAAACAGAGAAGCTCAGTATCACTGGGGATTCCACTTGAAAGGAAGTATTTTAGGTGCCTAGAACCACATTTGCTTACAGCATTACTGCTTTCAGAGAACAGAACAGCTCAGGATGAGTAGAAGAAAAAGATGCACACTTCACAAACATGAATGCTGCCAGGCAGAGCAGTAACCCAGGGCTGTGTAGAAAAGCTGAAGAAAGCAAATACAAATATTGCAGCGTTTCGTTCTCACTGCAGCAGAAGAGCAGGAGCAGAGGGGAGAGAGCAGAGCACAACAGCTCACCTTCGACCACTCCACGATGCAGTCCAAGCAGAAGTAATGGGAACAGTTCTCAGGAGTGCCAACAGCCTGATCCCTGAAGGTGTTGAGGCAAATGGGGCAGTTTTCTCCATCCTCATCAGAGGAAACGCTCGCTGCCTTCGCGCCTGGCTCTAACTGCAGCGAGTCGGTCGCTCCCCCCACAGCTACCTCTGTTTCTTCCTCCTCTTCCTCTTCTTCCTCATCGTCTTCACAGTCTGAAAAAGGGAGAGATGGAAACCAGCCCTGGTGTGCTGCGGGAGCAGGGGGGTGGGCAGGATGGGGCACTGGTTCACAGACAATTCCAGGTAAGCCCATTCTGTGGGGCTGCAAGGGCGAAGCCTCCCCGGTTTGAGGCAATAACTTTCCCTGTTTTCTTTTTTCCTAAATCCCTTCACTAAAAAGCAGTGGATTACTCTGTCGAAAATTAAAGCCTGATAATGTGACTAGTCTTGCAAGAGATTAAAAGGACAGACAGCAGAAAAACAACAGATTATCAAAACAAGAAGAGAGTAGGACACGCCAGCTACCACTGAACAGTGACGTTCATAAATGAAGTTATAATGAAGTTATCATGTGTCCAACTATTTATGTTGTTGTTGAGGGGTTTGGGTTTTTTTTTTATAAACAGACACCCCAGAGGACAAGAAGCAGGAATATGCTCACCTGCAGAAAAGCAGACTAAAGATCTCACCAGGAAATCTTGATTTTAAGAGCCAGGGGATCTGGGTGGGGACTACTTAAAGAAGCTTGGGCTTGAGTAACATGAATTTTAAACACTCTGCACACATTGTTAAAAGGTGTTTTTATTTTTAGTACAAAACACAGGGACATGTGTTAGCCCTTCCCTAAAACTTGTGAATTAAGTTGAGGTTTTCAAGAAGCAGTGAAAAGTTAGTTAAAAATCACTCTTGTTTAGGAGGGTTTGACCAGTAGCTTGGGACACAGCACTCCTGCCATCCCAACAAGCTTTAAGATGTGATAAAAACTCTATTTCTGTCTATCTAAATAACAATTTGAGTGCAGCAGTTTCAGAATTAGATGCATCTACAGAGTACCTTTTCAGTAAAATTAACAAATCCAAGTAACATCCACACTCCTTTCTCAAAGAAATATTGGTGAAGTCTTCCCTCCTCCCTAGGTTTAACTCCAAAAGTAGTTTATTTCCAAAATCTCTCCATCACAACATTTACTTCAGGCTCGTGCCAAAGCAAACAAACAAACAAATATGCTTTTTCTAAGTGAGAAACCCAGCATGAGTCATTGCTGCAATTCTGACTCTTTTTGTGCTCACACTGGGACAGGGTTGACTCCTACTGACTGTACCCACACCACTTGGCTCATGGATTGTCTTCAAACCTACAAAAGCCTCAAAAACTTAGAAATTGGGGAACGTGACTTGTTTATTACTGTAGGACTGGGGCATCGGCCCGACACAGCAGCATTTGTGGATTTACATGTCATGGTTAACTTCTGGAGGAAAAGCTTTCACCCCACTCTTCCTCCAGGTACTAGGAAAATGCCTCTTAATGTGTATTAACAGACCTACCTTCTAATTCTTCATCTTCACTTTCTTCCTTGTCCTCCTCACCTCCCTCCTCCTCAGTGTTGTCTTCTTCCTCCTCACTTCCAGTATCATCTTCTGAATCACAGCTGTTTCCACCATTGCTTTCTTAAAAAGAAAAGAGGAAAAGAGAGGAGATGCCTGTTTGGTGCAGGCAGACAGGCAGAACAGTGCAGGACACACACAGCTCCTGCTCAGGATGTTTCTATGAAACGACACCTCCCATCTCAAGCTGCCTGTTCTGAGTAACTCACGGGAAGCACGCCAGCAATTTGAGAGACAGAATTCAGGAACCAAACCAAGAAAAAATTCTTGGGGAAAAATGGTCACAAAGACATCTTTACTTCTCTTTGGAGAGTAAACCAACAGGTTCTCCAACCCCGAGCCAGAAATGTGCCCACACAGCAGGGCTGCACTCACCTGTGTCACTGAGCAGCACGAGACTCGGCCTCTTGCCCTTGCCCAGGGCAGCGTTCCTGTTGATCAGCTCATCCTGGCTGTCATCATCCATGGCAGGACATCAGGGACCTGCTCCCTGTGAGAGGGGAGACCTGGCTGAGGCCATGCCTGAGGGGAGCAGCCAAGGCCACGTGCCCCAGGGCTCAGCTGTGTGCCCCAGGGCTCAGTTTTGGGGCCAGTCATGTGTATCAGTGATCTGGATGAAGGGATCAAGGGCAAACTCCATAAGTCTGCAGATGACACTCAGTGTCAGGACACTCTGTAGAGGAATCTGGACAGGTTGGAACCACAGGCTGAGATAACTGCAGGGGGCTCAGCAGGGCCAAGGGCGTGGTCCTGCACCTGGGGCACAACAGCCCCAGGCAGTGCTCCAGGCTGGGGAAGAGGGGCTGGGAACTGCCCAGCAGAGAAGGCCCTGGGGGTGCTGGGGGGCAGCTGGCTGAGCAGGAGCCAGCGTGTGCCCAGGTGGCCAAGGAGGAATGCTGGTGAGGAGCAGCTGAGGGACCTGGGGGGGTTCAGTCTGGAGAAGAGGAGGCTGAGGGGAGAACTTCTGGTTTTCTACAGCTCCCTGAAAGGAGTGAGGTGGAGGTTGGTCTCAGGTGGGGGTTGGTCTCTTCTCCCAAGGAACCACTGATAGGTGTGCCAGGGGAGGTTCTGATTGGATATTAGGAAGAATTTCTCTCCTGGCAGAGTGGTGAGACATTGGCCCAGGCTGCCCAGGGAGGTGCTGGAGTCCCCAGCCCTGGAGGGGTTCAACAAACATGTGGATGTGGCACTTGGGGACAGGGTTTAGTGATCATAGGAGTGTTGGGCTGGCAGCTGCACTTGATGACCTTAGAGGTCTTTTCCAACCTTAATGATTCTGTGATTCTATTCAAGAGCACCCAGCACCTCTGCAGGGCTGGGGATGGCAGCAGGGATGCTGCTCTACAGCAAAGGCTCCTCACACCAACAACAGGTTTCAAGTCAGGCAAGTGGTCACTGCTGGGTGAAGTTTCACACCCTGCTGAGCAGGATGGACCCAGCCTCTCGTGAGGCTCAGGTTAGGTGAAAGGTTCAGGTTTATCCTGGGTGGCAGAAAAAGGTGTAACTAGAAGTGCCTGCTGAAAATACCAAACCCCCTGAACACCCAAACCCTGCCGTGGACTGGCTGTAAAACACACACTGGGAGAGGCCCAGAGGCCCTTTGAGCAAGGCCTCACAGGATGACAACGTGTGTTTCAAATCCAGATTACCTTGCTCAGTTGAAAAGAAACAAGAAAGATTGCATAGCTTAGGTCTTTTTTTAAAAAAAGGCTTTTTCACAGCTCTGTCACAAAACAGAGAAGTCTCAGACCTCACAACTGCTACTCCACAGAAAGGAGCAGACTTGATTTGATGCATATTAATGAAATCACATTAATTGTCATGCATTAGCACAGACTGGCAACAAAACTGACAGATACTGGGAGACGTCTCAGGATCCACCTTCCTCCTGACAACCAAGGCAGAGCTCTTCACAGGTAACATCACAAAGTGTTCAGAAGGACCCCTGCAAGCCTCCACCAGCAAGTCATGGAGAAAGAGAATTAACTGACACTTGGAAGGGTCAATGGCACGTCTCAATAGGATTAAAAAACTGGGTTCTGCTACAGCTGTGGCAGAGTGCTTTCTATCAGGTGCTCTTCTCCCACCCTCCCTGTTCTGCATTCTGTATCTTGCCTCTTAAGAGAATTTTTGGAACAAACCATGTTTTATTCAAGTGCTCTTGATGTATCTTTACTTGCACCCTCCCTTTCTGAGCCACGTAGCAAAGCTCTGTCCTCAGGAGCCTCACAGCTGTAGGCTCTGCTAAAGCACACAGCAAATGGACGCTGCAGAGCTTGGGGGAAGAAAAGAGCTAAAAATAAAGAAGGATCAAGCTTCAACACAACCAAACTCTTGGTGAAGACTGCTCCTAACTTGCACACAGCAAATGGACGCTGCAGAGCTCGGGGCAAGAAAAGAGCTAAAAATAAAAAAGGATCAAGCTTCAACACAACCAAGCTCTTGGTGAAGACTGCTCCTAACTCCAGGAAGAGCCTTGCCTGAGTAGAGGTTTGAACTTGTAGCTAAATTTGTGGCTCTTACCAGCAGAGTGTGTAAGAAGGATCTCTGCTGGCTGGAAACGCGCGGACTCCTCAGAGCAGCCACCCTGGGAGGCAGCTGCACAGTGCCAGGAGCACCAGGAATCTGGCAGGTTTCAGCACTGCCTATACATAAATTATTCACACAATTACATAATGGGCTCCCCACAGCACCGGGCTGGCAGCAGGGCCCGTGGGGAGGCCAGGGCCAGGAGAGGGGAGGGCAGCAGGGCCCCGTGGGGACGGGCAGGGCTGGCACCCACCCCTGTGCCCGGGTGTCCCGCAGGGTCCTGGGGGCAGTGGCTGGAAAGCTGCCTGGCACAGAGGGGCCTGGGGGTGCTGATCAATGAGCAGCTGACCAGGAGCCAGTGTGTGCCCAGGTGTACCAGCACCCTGGCCTGGGTCAGCACTGGTGTGCCCAGCAGGAGCAGGGATTGTGCCCCTGGGCTGGGCATTGGGGAGGCCACAGCTTGAGCACTGGGGTCAGGTTTGGGCACCTCAATACATGAAAGACCTTGAGGGGATGGAGCAGGTCCAGAGAAGGGCAACCAAGCTGGTGAAGGGTCCAGAGAACAAGTGTGGTGAGGAGCAGCTGAGGGAGCTGGGGGTGTTCAGTCTGAAGAGGAGGAGGCTGAGGGGAGACCCTGTCACTCTCTGCAAGTCCCTGAAAAAGATTATAGAGAGGTAGGTGGTGGGGTCTTCTCACAATGGAGGAGGACCACAAGGACCTTCATTCCCTTCCTCCCTGGCCCTCCTTAAAGCAAAGCAACCACCACAGGGAGGAACTTTTAAAAGTGATTCCTCCAAACCAAGGTACTCCACCACACTTCAAGCAGCACAGTCCTTCACTGCTGAGGAACAAAACCACCACCCGGGTGATCTTCCCCCTGCTGCCCTGTGGAAACACAGCCTCCAAGCACAGAGGGGAGCACATCAGCCCTGGGAGCTGACAGCCTAAACTGACACGTTCCTGCTGCAGACACCAGCTCCTGCCTGGCTCAGAGGCAACTCTTGGCAGTAAGGAAAATCTGGTACCACAGCAAACAACTCTTCAAATCCTGTCAGTAAAGAGAAGTCTGCTGGGGACAGACAAGGAGAAGCCAAGTGAGATAAAGAGGATTTGAGATTTCAAGCACATCAGAAAACTTCCTTCATGATCAGCCTTTTCCAAACCAGGTAGCTGCTCTTAAGAAAAGGGAAAAAAAAGAAGGAAACCAAAGTTCACTGTACACCTAAGAGAAACCCAACTGTCCCTGAGCACTGAACCATGTCCCCAGGCACCACAGCCACACGTTTCTTGAACCCCTCCAGGGCTGGGGACTCCAGCACCTCCCTGGGCAGCCTGGGCCAATGTCTCACCAGGAGAGAAATTCTTCCTCAGATCCAACCTAATCCTCCCCTGGTGCACCTTAAGCCCATTTCCTCTTCTCCCATCTCTGGTTACCTGGGAGAAGAGACCAACACTTGGCCTTGTTAAACCTCACATAACTGAGCTCAGCCCACAGCTCCAGCCTGCCCAGACCCCCTGCAGAGCCCCTGACCCCCAGCAGACCAACACCCCTCAGTTCAGTGTGACCTGCAGACTCACTGAGGGTGCCCCAGTGTCAGGTAAAGCAAGGAGTCTGGCTGAGAAGATTGCACTCATGCCCTGAGGCAAACCATCACTGCAGGGGGCTCAGCAGGGCCAAGGGCTGGGTCCTACACCTGGGGCACACAGCCCCCTGCAGGGCTCCAGGCTGGGGGAGAGGGGCTGGAAACTGCCCAGCAGAGAAGGCCCTGGGGGTGCTGGGGGGCCGCTGGCTGGGCCGGAGCCTGCGAGTC
>NW_008582539.1:0-1968 GCF_000691845.1 Merops nubicus | reverse complement strand
GGGCGGGAGCGAGTCCAGAGAAGGGCATCGGAGCTGGGGAGGGCTCTGGGGAACATGGCTGGTGAGGAGCAGCTGAGGGACCTGGGGGGGTTCAGTCTGGAGAAGAGGAGGCTCAGGGGAGACCTTCTTGGTGGGAGTTGGTCTCCTCTCCCAAGGCACCAGCAAGAGGATGAGTGGCAATGGGCTGAAGTTGCTCCAGGGGAGGTTTAGAACAAACATGAGGCAGAATTTCTCTCCTGGCAGAGCAGTGAGACACTGGCCCAGGCTGCCCAGGGAGGTGCTGGAGTCACCGTTCAAGACGTGTGGCTGTGACACTTGGGGACATGTTTTAGTGGCCATGGGAGTGCTGGGCTGATGGTTGGACTGGATGATCTTGGAATTCTTTTCCAACCTCAATGATTCTGTTACTCTGCCTCTTGCCCATGCCCAGGCAGATTCAGCCCCTGCACACCCAGGACCTGGGTTACGAGTCGCTTGTTCCCCGTGCTCCTCAGCACCTCCCTGCTCTCAGACTCCCACATCAGAGAACATTTTAACACTCTCCTGGCATCTGAAGGAAGCCCTGAGCTGCAGACCCACCCCTGCCCCAGCAGCAGGTCCCCCCAGCACCAACGGCCGTGCCCACAGCAGTGACAGTGACACCCTCACACCTACAGTCAAACAGCAGCTACAGAACACCCTGAGGGACAGCAGCACTGCTTTCTGCTGGCGTTGTGTTCCCCCCTCAAACAAGGAGTGTTTTTTGACCCCAGAGCCTCATGCATCACCCCAGACCAGCCTTTTAACACCCCCTGGGCATGTTCCATCCAGAAGGCACAGGGAGGTTTCTAACCATGGCCTGCAGAAGGCACTCAGGGTCCAGCCAACTCTGACATGAGCCAACAGGGCTGCCTACACAGCGAGCCACCCCTCCAGCTGCACACAGCTGCCCCTCCAGCACCAGGGGTTTCCTCCAGCACCAGCCTCTCACAGGAGGTTCAAAAACTTCACAGCTTTCAGAGAGACAGGAGCTATGAGACCAGGACTGCCCCCAGGCAAGGACAACCAGCCAGCTGGATCTCCTCACGGGGTGGTTCTGAATGCTGATCTGATTTCAGGGGCAATCATTGAGCAGTCATGTTCCAAAGAGCACTTATAACTAAATTTATGGCTGCTAAATATTCCAACACAAGAGATTTCAGCTCGGTGGCACATCTGCTTTATTTGTTGGGGGGGTATTTTCCTATTTTATTGGGGTTTTTTTCCAAACTGATCCAACAAGTCAGTTCCCCCTGGAAAACCAGCACTGCACCTCAGAAAGCACCTGGGTTTGTTTCCAGTTTCATATGTGGAAAGAAAAGAAGAGCTGTAAAAATCATGATTGTCCCCAGCTGGGAAACATCTGGGTACAGAGTGACTTGTCTCTGCCACCTCCACACTCCAGAGGTACAGGAGGAACTGGGCAGGGAAAGGGTTGGGATTGAGAGACTCCAACAGCCCCGTGGTGCTGACTGAGCGTGTCCAGGGAGCTTTAAAAAAGCCTCTAAATCTAAATTCAGATCCAGCCTTCCCCCATTTGTGTCACAAAAAGATTAACTCTTAAACACCACTATCAGAACTGCCCATGCAATGCCTGAAGGAAGGGAGGCACCCAACAAGGCACAGAAAACGAATCCTGAGGTAGGCAAGGTGGCACACCCCACTGTCCCCACCCCAGCCCTGCCCCACATTCAGCCACCCTAAATTCCAGGACCAAAACCATCCACCAGAGCTGCCCTGGGAGCTCCCAAGGGCTGGCAGGGAGAGCAGGCACTACCCCCAGAGGAAGCACAGCCACCCTGCTGCAGGGCTGGCAGGGCACGTCCCACAGGGAGGGGGCCAAAGGGGGAGCAGAACGTGAGGTTTAGAAGAGGCAGAGTCTGGTGAAAGGAAGAGGTAACACAGGGGTGGCTAACACAGTCCTGTGCAGAGCTAACTGCACTGCTGGGG
>NW_008582538.1:3187-5815 GCF_000691845.1 Merops nubicus | reverse complement strand
GGTCTTCTGGGCTGTGAGCACACACTGTTGACTCATTTCCATCTTTTCATCCACCAGTAAGCCCAAGTCCTTTTCTGCAGGGCTGGTGTCTATCACATCGTCTTCCAGCCTGTACTGATAATGAGGATTACTCCTACCCAGGTGTGGGACCTTGCACTTGGCCTTGATGAACCTCATGAAGTTCACATGGGCCCACTTCTCAAGCTTGTCCAGGTGGCTCTGGATGTCATCTACTCCCTCTGGACTCTTGTCTCTCTCAGCACATTTAATCTTGCCCACCCACTCTCTTACCCTCATTCTCTTTCAGTAGGTCTCAGCCTCTTTCTGTCTCTTGCCTCTGTCTTGCTGTGCTCCCCTCTTTTGCTGACCACATATCCCAATAGGAAGGATATTATCATGAACATATCCCTCATCCTGAGGGAACTCAAATCCAGCTTGGGAAATCTTTGCCCAGTTGTCAGTGACAGTGTTATAAATTTGTTCTAGTGAATTTATATTACTATGGGCATCAAAATGAAATACAGTCACCTTAGTTCTTTGAATTAAGAGTTGAATCCAGAGTTCCTTTCCCCAGACCACTTTGGAAGAGATTTTTCCAGTCCTTTGCTACCCATGTTGTCAGCAAAGTAGCCAACCCATTAGCCACCCACCACGATTCGGTGTATAGATGACACTCCCCTAAATCCTCTCATTTTGAAGCCATATATGCTGCATATAACTCAGCATATTGGCTACTTCTCCCTTCTCCTCTTGTCTCTAAAAATTTCCTTGAGTGAGGGTGATAGGCTACCGCCTACCAAAATCTTTTTCCTCCTATATATTTAGCTGACCCATCTGTAAAGCACACATTCCTTTTCAAGAGGCCTTAATTGATCCAAGGTCTTTCCCCATCACACAGGGGATTCCTGTTCAACTATAGAATCAGACTTGACCTCTTGATCCTTCATTGGGGCAGCAACTACTTGATGCATTCCATGAGTAACCTCACTAGCTCCCACCTTAGCTCTGTCCTGAATATACCACTTCCATTTGATAATGCTAGATTCCTGAGCATGCCCAATTTGGTGGGTTTTTGGAGAACTTTTAACCCACTACATAATAGGGATTTCATGGTGAAGAGCCACTTCGTGTCCTGTTGTGAGCTGTTCTGTTTCCACCAATGCCCAATAGCAGGCTAACAGCCATTTCTCAAAGGGTGTATAGTAATTGCCTGCCTCTGGCAATTTCCTTCCCCTAAATCTCGAAAGGACTTTTTTCTTTCCCTGTTTTTGCAAGAGGCTCCAATTAGCATATAACCCATTTACAGATACATTTAACTTCACTTCTCCTTTTTGCACGGGCCATGAATCTAAAGCCCTTTGAACAGCTGCTTTGGCTAGTTCAAAAGCAGCCTGCTGTTAATTGCCCCATTGAAATTCATAATTTTTCATGGTCACTTCACACCATAGGGCCTAAATGTGGAATATGTTATCTCCAAAAGCCAAACAGCCTAATAAATCACTGCAACTCTTTATTTTTTTGGAACTGCAAAGTCCAGAAGTTTCTGTCAGGATCTAGGTAGTTGTAGTGCTGGGGTTTAAACCCCCAGCCCTGAATGAGAGTTGGCATATGGATGATGTCCACAACCAGGCAAGAAAGACCCTCCTGATTGCTTTCAACCCAGGGGCTGGCCAACCTTGGGTGGGAACTGATTAGGAAATCACCACCAGGTGCCCTTGCCTTCCACATTAACTTGGAGGTGGGACAAGAAGCCACCTCTAGAAGAACTGGCTCTGCTTGCAGGGGAATTGTGAGGTCTGTCTACACAGTGCATGTGCTGTGTGGGTATTCTGGTTGTTAGACAGGCTCCCTGACTCTGTAGCAGTTGGAGTCCCCAGGGTGGCAGGGAGAAAGATGAGTCTCTCTTTGGGAAACTTCTACATAATTGGACTCCTCATCTGGCTGGTTCCATCTCACATGGCATGGTTCCTGACTCAGCTTGCTCCCTTCTGTACATCCTGTGTTGTGAATGAATACATTGGTCTATTCATTCCTCCAGTGGTCGGGCACTTTGGATCTTTGGTACATGATTTAAGAGTTCCCAGTGCCAGGGGTCCCCAGAAAAGAGCGGTGAAAGCTGGCAGTTCTAACATGAGCAAGGCAGAGAGGGTGACGTGGCTGGCGGCATTACCGGAACAACCATGGGCTTTTTGAGCGTGGTGAAACTGGAACTGTCACTCAGTTGGCAGAGAGTGAAACAGTGGCGTTCTCTCTGAAAAGCACGAGCAGGGGAGGGTGTGTGGTAGAGCTCAGCAATGGCCTTCACATGGCAAAAGACACTCTGCACTCGCCATGATGGATGTGAGAACCCAGACAGAACTCCCACAGAAACACACAGCTGTGCAGGTCACAGGCTGCAAGGATTGCCTGAGCCTTGCACTGGCAGTGAGTGGCAGCTTTGAGAACAGCTGTATCCATTGTGAACAAGTGGACGATCTACTTGGCATGGTGGCAGAGCTGCATGAGAGGGTTGAAAGGTTAAGGAGTATTAGGGAGGCAGAACAGGAGATTGGTGGTGTCAGACTCTGTTGCAGTGCGCCTCCTGGAGACAGAGGCTTTTGTTGCCCACTTGTTCCCACACACTGACAC
>NW_008582538.1:482-2787 GCF_000691845.1 Merops nubicus | reverse complement strand
CCTGCGAAATATATGTTTGCTAAGTTATAAGACTCTGCCCTCCCTAAAACAGAAACAGGAGCACCCATCAGAGAGCACCCACAATCAGAGAACCTCTGTTTCCAGCCCTTGTCAGGCTAATAGCAGTAGCCTAAATCAAAAGAGCGAGTGGAGGAAAGTCCAGGGAAAGGGCAGAAGGCAGATTCCCCTCTTGCCCACCTTACCCCCTCAGGTGCCTCTGAGTAACAGATATGAGGCTTTAACTGAGGTAGAACACTCTAATGATGACGAGAGTAATGAACTAACTACGCTGCAGATGCCTACACAGTTAGACAAGCCTACAGCCTGTATCACCACCACACACAAAAAGAAGAAACGTAGGGTTATTGTTATAGGTGACTCTGTTCTAAAGGGAACAGAGGGTCCTATATGCCATGTAGACCGACCTCACAGGGAGGTCTGCTGTTTCCCTGGAGCCAGAGTTAAGGACATCACTAGGAAACTTCCTAGCCTAGTGAGGTCCTCGGACTACTTTTTTTCCAGATGGGGGGAGAAGATGCAGCAGCACATAGCTTAAGAACAATTAAAAAATATTTCAGGGCCTTGGAACGGTTGCTAAGGGAATCTGGAGCACCAGTTATTTTCTCTAATGTCCTTCCAGTTGAAAGCAGCAACATTGGAATAAACAGAAAAATACAATCTATTAATGCCTGGCTTTGGGGCTGGTGCCACCACCACAATTTTGTTTTTTTTTTTTTTTTTAATTGATATGATAGCCTATAAGGCATCAGAAATGCTAGTATCAAAGGGGAGAATCCTGTCTCATAAAGGGAAGAGAATCCTTGCCCAAGAGGTAGCAGGGCTCATTCGCAGGGCTTTAAACTAGTGTCAGATGCAGGAAGCACAAAACTAGAACAAATCACACAAAGCTTGACACTGCAAACAAACATCTGGTACCAGGGCAGACACAGGGGCTGAGTGAAGATTCAGTGGTCTGTGTCCTTAAGGCCCTGATAGGGAATGTGGAATGCAGTGAAGACTGCTTACTCCATTCTCCCACCTAGATCATGGCAGTTTATTCCCTGCATATGCAGATAAGGAAGTTTTGCACTAATTACAATGAATAATTGTCTGCCCACAGCCCCATCCTCACACTTCAAACATCAATAACAAAAAAAGGTATAAATATCTTTTCTTTTTGGACCCAGCATGTGGTACAAGTATTCGGTACCAAGTCGTAGGGACGGACTGATGGGTTTTGTTTTCCTCACCCCCTGTGATGGTTTGAAATTGGAGATTTGAAATCTAAAACCAGGAGCAAGCCTGAACGAATAGGGGCAGAGACCTGTTCTATTCCCACTCCCCTCTTCCTGTCTTTGAGACTTCCTGCTAAGGTCTATAAAGGGGGAAGGGAGGCCACGCCCCTCTCTCTCTGCTGGGACCTTCGGCTGGAGACATTGCTCTGCTGTTTGATGCTCCCTGTGCTGGTACGTGGTGGTGGCCATCTTGGGACCTGGGCCTGATCTCCAGACTCATTCCCTGCCGCCATCCACATCCAAGGATTGTGCATCCATCTTAAATCCATCTCAATCCATTGAGATCCAGTGCTGGGGAGCCTCAACACAGCTTTTTGGTTTTGTATTTTTGGAAATTTACCCCTCCTTACTTTGTTGTCACTATAATCCTTATTACCCTGTTAATCCCTACCCTTCTTCCTTTCTGTTCCCTGTTAAATAATATATTTCACTTTTGTTAACTTTCAATCAGTGCAAGACCTTTATTACTGCTGTCTTCCTTTGTTTCTCTCTCTATCTGGGAAAACTAAGGGATAAGGGAGGGGGAACACAATTCTGCCTTCTAACCAGGACAGAATTAATTTGCGCCCAACTTGGGGCTCCAGGATTTTAATTTTGGTGTGTGAAAAATATCAAAAAAACAGGAAAAGATGCTGGTTTTAAAACTCCTGGTTTTGCAAACACTGTGGATTATTATGTTCAAAGCAACAGAGAATTTCATAACATATCATTTGATTAGAATGCTAATGAACCTGGTTCTTGACTGGATTAAGGGCTTGCCGGGTTACCTGTATGTGTATCTGAGGGATAATATAGCTTTTAAAAATGTTCCTGGTGCAGAGAATTTTTCCTGCTCAAAACATGCCTTTGTTGATCAAAGCAATAACAATATAAGCAGCCAGCATGAAACTAGCGTAGATAAGTGGCACATAATTGCAGTCTGTGCCATAGTTATGAACGCAGTGCAATTTATGTATTTTACTGGTGTGGTTTCTCGAATTGGGGAGGGGCGGGGTAGGGGGAATATTAGC
>NW_008582538.1:0-297 GCF_000691845.1 Merops nubicus | reverse complement strand
GGATATTGTTATTTAGCCTATCAATGCACAGGTCTAGCACATGGCTACGCAGCCTTAACCAATCCTTATGTTAAGAGCTAGGCATGATCAGTCGCTGAGTGTATAAATACAGGAGCTTGTTTGCAATAAAGTGGAACATTGACGAACCTTCTATGAAGTCTGTCTCTGATTCTGGATTGCTCCCCGCATCAATTGGTGACCCCGACGTGATCTGATTCCAGATCGGAGGGCAACACAGTTCAACAGAGCGGTATGACGTGGAGCGGTACGACGCTGATGGCTGGAATGCTTCTCTGA
>NW_008582537.1:0-2960 GCF_000691845.1 Merops nubicus | reverse complement strand
CAGCTCCCTCTGGAGAGCCTCCCACCTCCAAGCAGAGGGGTTAGGAACCAGCATCACGTTTAATCCTTTCAGTAACACCATTTTTGATTCGAGCCAAGCTCAGCTCTGAGCAGGCAGCAAAAGAGCTTCTCCTGGAGGAGAATTTGGCAGGAAGGTCCCCGAGGGTTTGTCCCCTCAAGGAGGGGGCTGGTGGGAGTGGAGCTTCACAACTTGTCCCCTTCCATGGGGCAGCCAAGAGGACAAAAACCTGTATGCACTATTTTTGTGAAGGAATCCTTCCCTATTTGTATGGGTAGCAGCATGAAATCAGTGTGATGTTTTAAAAATGTCCTTTCTGACTTCAAAATGTCCCTTTAGATTTTAAAAATGTCCATTTTGACTTTAAAAATGTCCTTTTTGACTTCAAAATGCCCTTTTAGACTTTAAAAATGTCCTTTTTGACTTTAAAAATGTCCTTTCTGACTTCAAAATGTCCCTTTAGATTTTAAAAATGTCCATTTTGACTTTAAAAATGTCCTTTTTGACTTCAAAATGCCCTTTTAGACTTTAAAAATGTCCTTTTTGACTTTAAAAATGTCCTTTCTGACTTCAAAATGTCCCTTTAGATTTTAAAAATGTCCATTTTGACTTTAAAAATGTCCTTTTTGACTTCAAAATGCCCTTTTAGACTTTAAAAATGTCCTTTTTGACTTTAAAAATGTCCTTTCTGACTTCAAAATGTCCCTTTAGATTTTAAAAATGTCCATTTTGACTTTAAAAATGTCCTTTTTGACTTCAAAATGCCCTTTTAGACTTTAAAAATGTCCTTTTTGACTTTAAAAATGTCCTTTCTGACTTCAAAATGTCCCTTTAGATTTTAAAAATGTCCATTTTGACTTTAAAAATGTCCTTTTTGACTTCAAAATGCCCTTTTAGACTTTAAAAATGTCCTTTTTGACTTTAAAAATGTCCTTTCTGACTTCAAAATGTCCCTTTAGATTTTAAAAATGTCCATTTTGACTTTAAAAATGTCCTTTTTGACTTCAAAATGCCCTTTTAGACTTTAAAAATGTCCTTTTTGACTTTAAAAATGTCCTTTCTGACTTCAAAATGTCCCTTTAGATTTTAAAAATGTCCATTTTGACTTTAAAAATGTCCTTTTTGACTTCAAAATGCCCTTTTAGACTTTAAAAATGTCCTTTTTGACTTTAAAAATGTCCTTTCTGACTTCAAAATGTCCCTTTAGATTTTAAAAATGTCCATTTTGACTTTAAAAATGTCCTTTTTGACTTCAAAATGCCCTTTTAGACTTTAAAAATGTCCTTTTTGACTTTAAAAATGTCCTTTCTGACTTCAAAATGTCCCTTTAGATTTTAAAAATGTCCATTTTGACTTTAAAAATGTCCTTTTTGACTTCAGAATGCCCGTTCTGATTTTAAAAAATGCCCTTTTTGACTTCAAAATGTCCTTTTTGACTTCAAAATGGCCCTTTTTGACTTTAAAATGGCCCTTTTTGACTTTAAAAAACGCCTTTTCTGACTTCAAACCCTTCTTACATCTCAAGTGGGGTCCAAAATTTTGCCAGAAAGACCTTTTCCTGCAGTTCCTCTCCCTTGGGTGGGGGGTAACAACCCCCCCAGGACTCAGCCCCTCACCTCCTCCCCCTCTCCTGTGTTGGACCACGGAGGATTTTCGAGCAATACTCTTTGTTTTGAGATGGAGATTTAAGAAGAAAAATAATGACATTATCTGTAGGTATTCTAGTTTTGTACCTCCTCCTAACAAACCTTTTTTTTTGGTGTTTTTTTTTTTATATATATTTTTTATATGCAGCCTCTTTACACAGCAGTATTAACGTTTAACCCATTTATAAAAGGGATTGTGAACAGGGTGTGGAGGTTTTTTTTTTCACAGCCTGGCAATTTCTAGACTTTAGAGCCAAATTGAAGCACTCCCTGGAGGAATATCACCCAGTCCAACCTCTCCACCAACACTTCCACACCTTCTCCCACCTTCCAACGACGATTTATCCCACGGCCTGATCTTGGAATAGGGGAATTCCTCCAGAAACCTCGGAGCTGTCAGGTTTGGTGCCTGACAGGTGCCATTTGGCTTTTTGGGGTGTTTTTAAGTGGTTTAGACGTCGGGATTTTAACACTTTTAAGGCAAACTCCCTGTCCTGCAGCAGCCTGACACGGACGAGCAGTTTCCTGAGCTAATTGGGGAGGATTACGGTGTTTCCATTGCTCCTGATGGAAGGGAAAAGAAAACTTGATGTTTCATGACTTGTCTTTGGGGCAATTTCGGGCACCGGGTTTTGGGAAGGTGACAAAATGAAGCAGTCCAGGTTTTCTGGGGTGTTTCCCTCTGGTCAGGCTCGGTGATGAAACTCGACGCTGACAGGATAAATCGCCGTGGGTTGTACGTAGGATTTTATACAATAAAACACTAGATTTTGGGCTAGCTCTGGTGGCTTCTCTTCTACTCCTTCTTTGGCTCGTCGCCACGCTGGTGTCACCCCCAGCCACCCTTGGGGGGTGACAGTGACCCCCAGTGTGGGAATGAGGGGGAGAAAGAGGAGCTGACCTCCTCAAGATGGCGGCGCGGGTGCTTCCTCCACATGCCCTCCCCAAGATGGCGGCACAGGAAGTTTCCCACTACACACGCCCTCCCCAGGATGGCAGCATAGGAGGTTCTTCCACACGCCCGCCTCAAGATGGCGGCGCAGGTGCTTGCCCGCTACACGCGCCCTCCCCAGGATGGCAGCATAGGAGGTTCTTCCACGCGCCCGCCTCAAGATGGCGGCGCAGGTGCTGCGTCCACACGCCCTCCCCAAGATGGCGGCACAGGAGGTTCTTCCACACGCCCTCCTCAAGATGGCTGCGCAGGTGCTGCGTCCACACCCCCTCCCCAAGATGGCGACACAGGAGGGTCGTGCACACGCCCTCCTCAATATGGCGGCGCAGGGATTTCCGCCACAC
>NW_008582536.1:974-9932 GCF_000691845.1 Merops nubicus | reverse complement strand
CTTCCCCCTCCTCTACCATCCACCAACTTCCACAAGCCCTGGAGGAACCTCCTGCCTTGGAGACCTCGATCCCTCTTTCAAAGGCAGGGTGAGTTGTTATCAGGACATCGATCGAGACGCTCAGAGTCCAAGACAAACATTTCTTGGGAGGATGCAGGGAAAGAAAAGTGGCCCCTGAGCCACCCCTGCCCTTTTGGCAGGTCTGGAGAGCTCGAGGCACTGCTGGCTGTCGAGGCAGGAGGTGGGGACGTGTCTCTCCCGTGATTAAACGCTTTCTAATCTGAAGTTGATAAATAACAAACGGCCATAGAACCATCAGATGTTGTCACCACACACACGGGCAGCCGCGGAGAACAAGGGGAGAAATCAATGTTTGCTAACCAGGCAATGAGCTTGTAAAGCTGGCAGAGGGAGTGGCTGGGGGGGAAAGGGCTCGGGAAGGGGGGGAGGAAGGAGTTTCTGCAGTACTTGGCACCTCCAGCCCTGTGCTGGCTCCTGCCTGGCTGCAGTCCCCCCACCCCAGGTCCTACTCTGCAATGCTGGGAGGCATCAAACCCCTTTCCCCCTTCCCAGATGGGTCCTTGCTCACAGCCAGCCCTGTGCTGGGCACTGAGGCCAAGAGCTTTTGGGTGAGGGGTGGAAGGAGAAGGATTGAACTTGAGGAAACAGCCTCGAGATGCCCCAGGGGAGGTTGAGGTTGGCCCTGAGGAACAATTTATTCCCCTTGAGGGTTGCCCGGGGCAGTGGTGGAGTCCCCACCCCTGGAGGGGTTCCCAAGCTGTGGAGATGTGGTGCTGAGGGACACGGGGCAGTGGGGACCTGGCAGGGCTGGGGGAACAATTGAACTCCATGATCCTCAAGGTCTCTTCCAACCAAAACGATTCTATGAAAGCACCAGCGTCACCCGTGCAGGTCAACCAGCAGCACAACCCCGTGACGTGGGGGGTTCAAGAGCTGGCCCACCCCTCTGCAGGTGCCAGGAGGTCCCTCCTCGGGGTGAGGGACCTGCCCTGAGTACCCAGGCACCCGTGGGACAACGGTTGTCCCTGTTGCCCAGGCCCTGGGATTACGTAGGAGAACCTTTCCCATAGACGCACCTGCACGAAACTCCAGCCTCCAAGGGAATCAGCAAACAATGGGGAGGACAATCATCAATCAAAAGCCCTGGCAGGTACCTGGCAGTGCCCCTCTCAAGGCACACATTATAAATAGACCCTATTTATATACAGATTTGGTTCAATATCAGCATTTATTGTCTCCTAGTTAAATATTGACCTGAGTAAATATTTGTTTCTCTGATCATTTGGGTTTGATATTGACCTCGATCAACGTTATTCTCTGTTTGTTCCTCAAGTCTTCTGGAACTCTCTGCAAAATGGGATTAGCAAAGAAAACCCCCCCTCAGGATTCTTCCTCCCAAGTCCACATGAACGTTCAGCTGCTGTAAACAGCAAAGGCAGAGGCAGCAGAGCCCAGCTCTGCTCACGTAGGCTGCAGGAAGCCCAGATGGGCTCCTCTGCTTGCTCCATCTCAGAGAGGTTGGGAGCAACCCCAGGAAACCAGGGCTGCCCTCAAAGCACTCTGCTGTGTCTGCAGCACGTGCAGCAGGGCGAGATTCATCTTCACAAGCCTTGGCCCACTGGAAAGGGGGCATCTAAGATGAAGTCTCTGGGCAAACTCTCTCTGGAGTCCATGAGGAAGACGGCCAGAGGTGATCTATCCCACCAGCTTTCCATCTTGAAGCTGTCACACCTCTCCACTGGAGCAGGACAACGATCCACCCTTCCTCAGGGTTTCTGCCAGGAGCTCCTGGCTGGCCCTGACTCTGCTCTGGAGGGTTATTCTGCCCCTTTTCTGCCCCTCTGGTGGAACTACCCAAGGTAATGATCACCTTCCAGAAACAAGGAATTGCCTTGAAGCCAAGAGTCATGGTCAAGGCAGATGTGGGCAGCTGGGAAGTTGGCTGGCCTCTGGCTGAGCCAGCAGGCAGCAATGTTTCCAGCAGACTTGCTGACTCTGTTTGCTATTCCTTTCCTCCAGACCACTGATAAAGACTCACTCAGAGGCAATCTACCCGGGTTATTTATCACAGCAATCATGGCACCGCAGTCAGCAAGCCCAAAGGCCAAAGAAACCAGGAAAAAAAACCAACCCCAAGGTCAAGTGCCTGGAAGAGGAGCAGTTTGGAGCAACCAGGCTCCGAGAGAACAAGGAGAGACCTTTAAAAAAATAAAGCCATAAATGGACTGAAAAATAACCAGCAGGGCAGATCTAGGAAACAGTGAGTGTGGAGCAAGCCTGAGCACAGTGACAGGTCTAGACAGGGCTGGGGGGTTCCAGGCTGACATGCTGGAGGCAGGAGGCTGTGCAGGGTAGACTTTAGCCATGGATAGTCTTTCCCAGAAGATGAAACCATCTTAATGTCATTTTGACTCCCAGAAGATCATGAGGCCCCAGCCTAAACAAGCAGGGACTGGAGTGTTCCCCTGGTTTCTGCATGCATCCAACCAGAAGTTGAATTTGCATAGCCATGAAGCCCCTGCTGGTACCACCAACTAGAGGCAGGTCCACCTAAAGCTCCATTTCTCCTCCTCTGCTGCAGCCTCTGCTCCAACCAACCTCTCCCATGAGTCTCTCAGATGCCACCATTCCCCAGGATGATCCAGACAAATCTATCCCCCTGTTTCTACCTGCTGCAGGGCCATAGGACACCAGGGTCATCCCTGAGCCTCCCAGCTCCCCTGGGGTTCCACACCCGTGCTGAGCGTGCCCTGGGAGAGGCTGTTGGAGCTCAGAGGGAGCTTCCCCAGCTGGGCGATGGGTGGGATTCATCTCAACCACCCAAAAAGCTCACGCTCATCACCTCACCTCCTCGGCTCAGAAGCTCAGAAGCAAAGCAGCACGTTCCCAGGGCAGGGTCTGACAAAGGCAGCGTGAGTCATCTGCTGCCTGCTGGGGCATGCGAAGTCCTCCTGGCACTCAGCAAGCCCCAGAGCCTGTTCTTCCCAGCAGAAGGTGGAGGCAGACCCAGGACCCCCTGCACGTCCCGGAAAAGCCAGGTCAGGTTTTGGGTGGGGACAGTAAATCCCACCGTCCCTCTGGCCCTCAGCTTCCTCGCCAAACCAGTTAGCAAAACAAAACAAACCCAACCCTAAGGCAGGTGAAAAAAACCCTGGTGTTTGAACAAGTAGGTCTTCAGGCCAACTTCTCTCTTCCAAGCAGGACAAAGCCAAGAAGATCCTGTCAAAATTGAGGACTGAGGGGGTTATTGGAGCAGGTCCACCTGCTGCAGCTCCTTCCACCACCCCAAGGATCTCCTGGCATCTGTGCTGCAAGGAGGGTCCTGCTGCTAACCTGAGAGCAGAAGGACTCAGAGTTTCCTCAGGGTCCACTCCATTCAGCTTAAACCTTCTCTTCCCACATTTTCCCTGTACAGAAACGAATTGCTAATTGCTGGTAATTAAGGGAGACTGATTACAGCCCGGGTCAACAACAGGCAATTGCCAGTTGCCCTGGAGAAGGCGCCTAGCCCTGGAGAAGCTCCAGCCAGAGCACTTTAGAGCCTGAGGTTTGCCAGCCCCTGGGACACGTGAGGACTGTGCCACTCGTCGTGTCCCAGAGGTGATGTCAAACAGCCCAGCTAATGAGCTTGAGGTCTCCCAAAACCACGACACAGAACCACAAACACACCAAATATTGAAGGTTGCCCAAAATCACCGAACAGTTTGGGTTGGGAGGGACCTTAAAGATCACCTGGTTCCACCCCCCTGCCACGGGCAGGGCCACCTCCCACTGGACCAGGTTGCTCCAAGCCCTGTCCAACCCTTGAAGGCATCCAGTGATGGAGCATCCACAACGTTTGTGGATCCAGAATGAAACATCACGTTCTAAAGAACCCAATATTTCCACCGATCAGTTGGGAAGGGGAGATGCCCAAATTTTTCCATTCAATTTAACGAACTTGGGTCATTTCCACATTTTGGAGAAGACCATCAAGCCTTCTATCGATAGCAAGGAGGCTTTTCAGTGGAATAGATTTATCCACTCGTGGGTTCAGCTCCCTAAACTGTCCTCCAGGAGCAGCAAAATGGAAAATAACCTTGTGGATTGGCTGGTGAGCAGCTACCCAGATATCTCTGCCCTAGGAGGGGTTCAGAGTCACGACACGAATTGCCTCCCATGAGAGGTGTGATGACAGATGGATAATGTTCTTTTCTCCTGGCTGTGGTAAGTTCTTGTGTTTTCAGACCAGCTACACTGAGACCAGTTTCTTGCCATTCTCCTCTCCTGCTTGTACTGGAAATACTACAAAGAGCAAGGTCGTTAAATGCATTTTAATACTTGCAAATCCCGTCTCCTTGGCGGAAACTTGGAGCTCCCCATCACATTAAAAAACAAAACCCCAACAAAACAAAGATTCAAAATAATCATTTCCAAAGAATTCTCCAAGCTTTTCTGAACTTCATGAAAGATTCTTTGTTTGAGTTTCAATCTGAGCTTGGAAGGGGCTGGACGTCTTTGATGTGGTAAACAGCCCATGGGGTGTTTTTTTTTTTTGAGAGAGAGTTTTTCATGCTAGCTCAAGTTCTGAGAACATCTGAATTGTCAACACCAGTGATCCAATCCCCAAACACCAGCTGTACCCTGTGACTCACGTAATTCACCAATGGAGCACAAGAAAAGCAAATATTCTAATCAAGGGGCTCAGCTAACAAGACGGTTGTGAGCGTGATTATTTGCAGTGGATGGGTTAAATAAAAGAACTCACTGGACCAGGGAAGGAGAACAAAATACCAGCGTAGGGAGCTGACCAAACAGGTTTGAGAGGGGGGGAAAACACACAATTGATGATGCACCGGCCAGAAATGTGTTAGCCCAGACCTCTGTGAGTAACGTTGGGTGACTGTGTTTGCTTCCCACGCGCCGCTCGGGCGGAGCGATAACGGGAGATCCGCTGCGCTCACGGTGGAGTCGGAGTCCCCTGCTCACCTCTCTTCCCCCCTCAACCCACCTGCCTTGAAAACGCTCCAAAAACATAAAACCCCACCCAAATCCCACACCAGGGCACCGTTTCCCACCTCATCTGCAACCCCTCCCGCGGGGGGAGGCGGAAAAGGGGTTGGGGCTGCGCGGGAGGAGGAGGGGGAGCAGCACGCCTGCAGCCTGTCCCTTCCTCTCTCCCCGCTGTCCCTTTCTCCTGCTCCCCACCTTGCCCCAGCCAAACTTCCCCCAGGCAGAACAATCGGCCTTTGTACCACCGGGACAAAGCCCTTGTGCTGGGGGGGGAGCTCACAGTTGGCCCAGCTGCTTCACCCCACGCCTGCGGTGCCCGCTGGGTGCCCGGGGGCAACTGGGACCTTCAGGGGGGGAGGAAGAACAACAACAAACGTGATGGCTGAGAGCCCCCCCAAAAATCTCCCACTCTTTGGCTCGCCGGTGGTGCTGGTTTTGTCCAAACCCTGCTGAGCTCCCCGCTGACTTTGGACCTGCTGCCACGACAGGGTCTGGTTTGCGATGAGACCGTCACCACTGCTCTGATGCTGGGCTGTGGTGGGTGTCTCACCTAGGGACGTGCCCTGTGGGTCTTCCTGAGAGAGCAGAGGGACAAATCCATCCTTCTTGGGAGCTCTCACCTCATTTCCCCTGGCCCTGCAGGCCCTGCCTGACAGAAAGCCCATCGGACTTGCAGATCTGTGGGCTGCTCTGAAAGCATCACGCTCCAGCTGATCCTAAAGCAAAACAGCCCGAGAGGATCCCCAAATCCCTCCAGCCAGAGGCCAAGCAGGGCTCCCCGCTTTTTTTGCAGGGCTCATCTCACCCCCTGCCAACCCACCGCCTGGAGAGAGGTCAAGTGCAGCCATTCAGGTCTATCAGAAAGCTGGGGACAGACTTCTGAGCAGGGCCTGTTGGGACAGGACTTCAAACTAAAAGAATGAGATTTAGACTAGAAAGAAGGAGGAAATTTTTGCTGCTGAGGGTGGTGAGCCCCTGTCCCAGGCTGCCCAGAGACGTGGTCACTGCCCCATCCCTGGAACCATCCCAGGGGAGGTTGGATGGAGCTCTGAGCACCCTGCTCTAGCTGCAGATGTCCCTGCTCCCTGCAGGGGGGTTGGACTAGATTATCTTTAAAGGTCCCTTCCAACCCAAACCATTCCATGATTCTCTAAGTGAACCACTTCCTCCTTGCCCAGCCTTTAACTTGCCCTCTCTGTGCCACCAGTCTCCTCCTGCAAACCCCTGGAGCCTGCCCAGGCTGCCAGCACCCTGGGAAAACGAATTTCACACCCTTCTGTGGAACACGTGGATATTTTGGAACCCTTCTGCAGAGCCAGGAGGATCCCAGAGGGCAGAGGATCCCAGACACCCACGAGGGGGTGAAGAGCCATGGTTCTCACTGCCCACAGAAGCACATGACGTGGACCAAGCTGCTCAGAAAGAGGAATTAGGGACTGAGTCGCTGGCTCGTGTCAGGGGTGGCCCCATACCTGAGCTAAGTGACCTTCTTCTGAGCACGCTGGGCATGAGGAGGACCCTGGGAGAGGGAACACTGTTTTCAGTCCCCTCCAAGCAGCCAAGGAGTGATGTTAAACTCCAGAAGGATGCCCAGGTTGAGCTGCCCCCACCCACAACAAGCTGCCAACGTCCCATCTCAGGCCCAGAGCAAGGCTCCAAAGCCACCGTGCCCTTTTTCCCTGCAGAAAAGCTGAATTCCCTCACTCCGTGCAGCTCCTGGAGGAGAGGAATCACTGCTCCCTCCAGCACTGTGGACTCCTGCAGCTCTCCTCATCACTGAAGCAGAGCAGGACTCCTTCCTGGCCTGGATGCAAAGAAAATCTGCATGAGCAAGACCCATCACCCTGCTCGGGGTGGTGGGAGATGCTGGAGGCCAGGAGAGCCCAACCCTCCCCCAGGAGAGAGCCACCACCCAGCACAGCCACGTTCCTGACAAGGAGGAGGCTGAGGGGGATGCAGGGCACAGCATGCAGGGCCCTGCAAGCACAGAGGAGGACTGAAAGAGCTCCTGTGTTGTCCAGAAAGCTGGATCACACCTAAAAACCCCTTTCCCAGCTTCTCCTGTGATACCAGAAGCAAAATCCTTGCCAGAGTGAAGTCAGGGGAACACCACGGCAGGAAGGGGGTCTGGGGAATGCTGTCTGCAGGCCAGAGGGTTTGGAGTGCCAGGAAAAGCTCCTGGGGAACAGCACCATCCTGATACCATCTTATCTGTTCCAGCACCTCCCAGAGCCCCCCACCCAGCCCTCGGGTAGGGCAGAGGGGGCTGCACCCAGCACAAGGGGGGAGAAAGTGCCTGTGGGGCAGGGACAGGGCTTGGAGGACACCAGGGGAGCTGTTTGCTGCCGTTTCTCAGCTTGCAGCAGCAGAGCCCACCCAAAAAAGCAAGGCAGTGAAGGACAAGGTGAGTGTGGAGCACTTCGTCCACCTCACCAGCACCTCCTGCTCCTCACAGCTGCAGGAGAGCCCGTCAGGAACCAGCTCCTGTCCTACACTGGGGTGGTACCACACTCCTTCTAGATACGGCTCCAGGATCAGGGAAACTTGGATTCCTACATCTCATTTTCCATCACTGCAGCTGCCTGTCCAGGGACAGCCCTCACAAGGGGGCAGGGATCAGGCTTGCACCTCTGAGGAGCACTCTCAGACCCAAAGGAGACCATGGCACAAAGCCACGGGTGGCTCCAGGAGTCTCAGGAGGGATGGGATGGCTTGGAGGACTTGGCAGCGGGGTCACATCCAGCCCAGAGGGACACAGTCCCCCCCTTTGCCAAGCAGCAGATGATCCCACAGGGGTTCCCCACCCCAAATCACCACAGGGCTCCCCAGGAGCTGCTTCTTGGGCTCCTCAGACCTGGGGAGGAAAGGGCAGCAAGGTGGGTGCCCCCCCAAGCTCATCAGGGAGCACCCAAGAGCCACACAAAGGGACCATCTCCTCCTGTTCCCAAACTCTTCCCAGGGCACTGGCTTTTCCTTTCATTTGTTAATATTTTTTACCTTCCTTCTAGCAACAGCCCCTTGAGATTTAAAAGGGAAAATTCCATTTCTGGCTCAAATGAGGAAGGAAAAGTTCTTCTCTCTTACAAAACCTTTTCCCTCCTCTTTTCTCTTTTTGTTTGTTTGTTTTAATTTGGGGCAAAGGCGGCTGGAAAAAAACAGAGAAAAGGCAAAACCCCAGGGCAAACCTGGCTGACGTGTGGAGCGTGGGCAAGCTGGCACTTGGCTCCACCCTGGTGGCTTCCCAGCCTCTGTCCCACCACCCCCAAAGGGACACGGGGTGGTCTGAGGGCACCCCTGACCAGCTGCCCCCCAAGCAAACCGGTGGTGGGGTGGAATTGCCCCAAGGAAAAAAAACAATGGGAAGAGGAACCCCCTCCCCTCTGAAGGGTGGCAAGGGTGGTGTCATTGCACGGAGGATTTCCCAGCCACGGGTGGGCTCTGTGTCCCCACGTCCCCCACGAGGAGGGTGAAAGGTGGAGCAGGGCATGGTCACCCACTCCCCACGGCCATGGGCAAGGTGTGGGGCGAGCACCAGCCCCCCTGCCCCATCCCACCTGGCAGCCAGGGCTACAGAGGAGGGGAGAAAGCAAACCTCACCCTCCTCCAAGGCCAGGCAGGGAGCTGCTGCCCTCTCCCACCAGGGACGGGCCCCTGAGATAACCCACATCCCTCTGAGGAGCCACCACCCGGCCCTCCTGCTGCAGATCCCCCACCCAGACCTGGTGCAGAGGGACAGGGGCGCTGGCACCCCGGGGTTATGGGGATTGGCACCGAGCTGGGACCGCTGCCAGGGAAGGAGGAGTGGGGTGCACGACCCTCTCCCCCAGCCTGGACCCCCCACCCACGACCACCTCTCACGGGTGCTACGGATCGCCGTCGGCAATGGAGACGCTGCCCCCGTCTCGCCACAGGGCACAGCCCCAACACCAGCCCTGGGGGCACCGG
>NW_008582536.1:0-606 GCF_000691845.1 Merops nubicus | reverse complement strand
GTGGCCCAGGACAGGGGTGGGTGTGCAAGAGGAGCAGGGGTGCAGCAACACCCCAAAGCTCCTTATCCAGGTCTTTAATCTCCAGCACACGCAGAGGGGACGTTGTGGTGGAATTTTAAGGAGCGTTCCTTCCCCACCACGCTGATAGACACAATAAATAAAATAGAAAATAACCTCTTGCTCCCCTCCTGCTCCTCGCCACATAGATCCATGGCCATCTCATTGCCCACGTCCTTCCCAAGCCCCTCGGCACCCCCTCATCCTGGGGAGAGGGGCTGAGTAAAACTCCAAAACAGGCAACAGGGCGTTTGGGAGAAAGGTAGGAGGAAGAGAAGGGGGGAAAAAAGAAACAGGCAAGAAACCCAACACGCCCAAAAGAAAGTGCAGCAGAGGGGGAAGTGGGAGCGTAGAAAGCGACGGGGGTGTTTTAGCAAAGAGCAGGAAAACAAAGCAGGATTTAAGCCCAACTCCCCCAAAATCCACGCTGGGCACGGGCAGGAGGCTCCAGCAGCACCCCAGTGAGAGAACTCGGCCTCCGCCTTACCTGCGCCAGGTCGGGCGGGTTGTCCAGGGGCCGGGCGGGGGGTTTGACGTCCTCGAAGACGG
>NW_008582535.1:5556-5807 GCF_000691845.1 Merops nubicus | reverse complement strand
TGAAAATTAAGCAGGAGCATGAAGAGGACATCAGCTATTCCAAGCTTTGATCAGGCAGCCCGGCGGAAATTAGCATTGGGGTTATTGCAGAAAATAGATTTGGGAGGCTCCTGATTGTTCATTCACGCCAGTGGCTTTGGCTCAGCCCAACCCACATCCGGGCAGAGGGGCCGGTGTGGGGTGTGGGACCCCCAGATTGCTCTGCTCCGAGGAGCAGGACAGGGGGTCAGGGGCTGGAAGGAGGCCCATGG
>NW_008582535.1:1675-5507 GCF_000691845.1 Merops nubicus | reverse complement strand
AGGGAGGCCCTGGGACCCCTTCCCAGGCTGTCCCCTTGTTGGGGAGCTGCCAGGGTGGTACAGGCCCCAGGACAGTGCTCAGAGAGGGACAAACCTCACATGCACCCACAGTCCTGCCTGCCCCAGAGCATCCCTCCTGCACCAGGGCACCACCAGACACAGGAGCTGCCTCAAAGCTGAGCTTGGTTTAGACTCTGCGTTGATTTGGGGAGAAACCTGCTCTTTAAACAGCCCCTCTATCAAGAGACGAGTCCCCTCCTCTCCTGAGCATCTCCTCCAGCACCTACCTGCCTCATCCCCATCCATGGCCCTGCCAGACACAAGCTCCTGGCCCCAGCAAAGCAGCCTGAGGCTGAAGATCTTCCCAGCCCTCCTCCCAGATCTGCCCTCAGCGGGGGTCAAGGATCCGAGCCGTCCCCCATCTCCTGCACCACCGAGCTCAAGCAAGGAGATGCCAAAGGATCTGGGGGCTGCTTCAAGTTTTCTGCCACGATTCCTCGCATCTGGAGCACCACGCTGCAAACCCAGCGGGCTGGGAGCTGATCTGAGTCTTAAGCAAGAGCTGACAGAGGCAGGCGTTGCCGAAACCCCGTGTGATGGATCGGAATCGCTCCCCTGAGCCTTGCTGCTCCTGCTGCTCTTCCTTCAAGCCCTTGATTCCCGACCTAGCAGCTGCTTCCTTGCAAGCATCCATCATCCACAGCAAATATCAACAGCACCAAGGGCTCACCTGAGCCGGGGGGCAGAGTCTGGCTCGCTGGCTGCCCCAGGCAAGCAACCCGAGGGTGCACTCGGATTAAAAGTGGCAAGAATGGATGTGAGGCTGTATGCCAAGAGCGTCAGAAAAAGCCCTGTGGGTCCCCTGCAAAGTCCTCAGAGCCACCCGAGCTGGGTGCCCATGGGGGAGGAAGGGGGGAGCAAATGGTCCCTCGGGAAACCGGGGCCAAAACTGGGCGTGAGGGCACTGGGAGCAGTGCCTGGGTGATGCCCACAGGCTGTGCCCATGGACACATGCTGCATCCCAACCCGCATCCCAACTCCCTCCCGAGTCCCACGGGGCACCTGTAGCCCCAGCACGGCCCCTGGGGAGGTTTCAGCATCACTGGCTGCTCTCCCTTGGGAAGCAGCAATCGAAGAGCAGCCCGGCCCTGCAGCACAGCACAGGGAGCAGACACCCCCGGGGCCCCATCAACCCTCAAACAGCAAGGGGTGAGATGTGGATTCCACCAGGTGGAAAAACCCAACCACTCTTGCTAGCTGCCATCCCACCCCCTGCCCCAGCACACTGGTACCCACACCATATCTCAGAGGTGCCAGCTCCTCCAGAGCCAGCACTGGAGCTGGCAGAGAGGGCTCAGCCCATCCCAGCCCCTCCATCCAGCCCCAGACCCTCCAGGGGAGTCTCCTGCTCACAGCTGGGGGGCAGCCTGGGGAGTTCTTACCTCTCACCATCCTCCCACAACCCCTTGTGCCCTCGCCTCATCTCTTTTCTTTCACCACAGAGCCCCTCGGGTGGGCACAGGGCACTGCCACAGTCTTGGCTCCGAGGTCACTGCATGACAGCCCTTCATCCCCCTCCCCACAGCCCAGAGCTGCTCCTGCCCAAGCAGCACAGCCCTCTGCCTCAGTTTCCCCTCTGGGAGAAGGTTCCTCCCTGCAGCCCGTCCCTGCTGTTCCAAACAGCCACTGATGGATGCTGTGAGGGCAGCACATGATTAATGCAAGGCACCAAAAAGCAGAGGAGAGCCGAGCAGGCAAATGCATCCCCCGAGCAGGACAGGCTACAACAGTGAGACAGAAGAAACAACTTCAATTAATCTCAAGCACAGAGCTCAGCATCCAAGCCTGCACCTGCTGGGCCAGATCCTGCTCCAGCCCCCAGGGATGCTGCCCGACAGAGCCAGCTGTGCCCACAAGCCCTTTTACACCACGGAGGAGATTCCCAGCTCCACAGCCACCCACCCCGGCCGGGTTGACTCTTGCCTCAGCTCAGCTCCATAAATTATGCACCTCCCTGCCCGACAGAGCCTCTTGAAGGCCCATCTTCAAAGCGTTTCTGACAGCCAGGGCTTTTAAGCACCAGAATTACCCAGTGCCGAGCTCTTGGCTTCAAAAGGCAGGAGCTGGGGAGTGCTGTGGCACAACCCACCCGCCTCATCCCGACCTGCTGCTGGGAGAGCCCCCGGGAGATCCTGCTTGGGTGGGGACTGAGGACAGGGACCCACCCTCTGCATGGTCCTGGCTCCTCTGTGAGAAGCACCCCGTGCATTGGGAGTGGGAGCAGAGCAGGGAAAGCAAATCCTGCCCCAGAGGTGCTCAAACACCACAGCCCCACATCACTTCTCACACCCTCACCCCTGGATCTGCAGCATCTCTGCCCGTGGGAGGTGTGATGGGTCACCACGCAGACCTGCTCCCAGGAAAAACCCCTGAGCCCACAGCAGGTCCAGTGGAGCTGGCAGTGCCCCCAGAGCCCACAGCCTCTCCCTTTCTCCATTTAAGCTTTTTCCTCTCTGTTCTCTCCCCTTTGTGCCTCCTTTGATCATATAATCTGAACGAACTGAAGGTAAAAATATCATGGCAGGCAAGAAGAAAGCACAAATAACGGGGAGGGGAATGGGGAGCTGGTTTGAATCCCTCACTGGATCCCAGGGGAGATGCAGCCTGAATTACCCGATGAGCCTGGGCTGGGGCAAGGACGGGCATCGCCTTCCTCCCATCACCCTCCAGCTGCCTCCAGCAGCCACACACAAGCTGCTGCTCCCCACGCAGCCCGAATCGGGGTCCCACCCGTGCCAGGGGTGCACCCAGGAGGGGTGGGCAGGAGCCCAGACCCTGCAGCCCAAGGGCAAGGCAGAGGGAAACTCATCCTTCCTCCAGGGCGTGGGACCAGCCTCTGCATCCCCAGTGAGCCCAGCTCCTGCACCTCCCCAAAGCAGCCATGAGGCTGGTCTGGAGGGAGAGGCACATCTGGAGGGATGCCCATCTGGAGGGAGATGCACATCTGGAGGGAGATGCCTGCCTACAGCAGGTGCTTGTGGAGCAGGGAACAGCCTAACCCGTGTGCTACAGGCATCGAGTCACCCTCCTGCCCCATCTGCACAGCTCCACAGGGACAGCACCACCACGGGGCAAGAAAGATTTGCAGATCTGTGACAAGTCAAGTGCAGACACAGACCCCCGAGTGAGGTAATAAACGGGGTGGGAAAAACACCCAGCATGGCACTTCCACAGTGCTGCTTCCTCCCACTTCCTACAAAGGTATCGGCAGCGGGGAATGAGACTTTTCATCACCCTCATCCCGGCCAGATCCACCATCTGGAGAGCAAGACAGGGACTGAGCAAACCGAGTGGATCTCCTGGGCACGGGTCATTGCCCGGCCCGAGCCAGCCTGATCCCACCAGGATCGGGTGCTGCAGGAGCTGTGCTGGGGCTGCTGCTGCCCCAGGACAGGGAGAGCCAAAGGGACCCTGCCCTGCGGGTCTCCAGCACCCCAGGACACCAGACTGGTCCCGCACGGTGGCATCCTGCCCCCCTCTAGTGGTGGCCGTGCCAGCGGCCAGCACCGGCATCGCCATCCTTGCCATCCACGAAGGTCCCGGACGGGGCAGGGTGACAGCTCAGCCGGGCAGGAGAAACCAAATGCCGATTAAAAATTCCCGTGCAAAATGCAAAACCATCTTCGGTGCCCGAAGGAGGGACCGGCCATCCCGGGCTTCACCCCTGCAGCTCCTTCCCACAGCTCCCTCCAGGCATCCCTGCCATGGAGCTGCGGTGCGCACCAGCCAGGGCTGCACCAGCACCCACAAGGACACAATCCTGGCTCGCCCC
>NW_008582535.1:294-1571 GCF_000691845.1 Merops nubicus | reverse complement strand
CTGCACCCCAGAGCTTTGGAGCCAAGGCAAGTGCTGGTGGTCAGTCCCCGGGGCTGGTGCATCTCCAGGAGAGGCAGCTGGAACCCTCCCTGAATACATTGCATGGGGTTTGGTCACAAAATTGTCCTTCCCAAGCCTGGTGCTGCTGCAGCCCCAGGAACAAGCAGCTCAGAGACACCCCAAATGACACCAACCAACCCTGAGAGCCCCAGACCTGGGGCTGGAGAAGACATGACCCATTGTGGCTGCACAGCACAGGGGGGGCTCTTTACTGAAGCCCCCCAGGCCTGCCCCTTGATGCAGGGATTTTGCAGCATAAAAAAAGCTCCTTCAGGAGGGGGAAATAAATAAATAAGGAAGGAAATGGCCCATTTCTCTCCCTCGCTCCGCTCCCTGCAGGACTCTCAGTCAAAACCAAGTCATTCTACTGCCATTAGCTCTGTGGAGCCCGTGCCACTGCAGGCAGGCGAGTTCCCATCTCACGTGCCATCAGCCCGAGCACGGGCTAAGCGCTAATCACCGCAGCTTCATCACCACCAGCTACTCAGATCACAGCCAGGGCTTCTCACGGGGCAGCCCGAGCATCCCCCTCCTCCCTGAGCAGCCCCATGGACCACAGAGCTCTGCCTGCAGCAGGACCAGGCTCCTTCAGCTGTGCAGGACCTGTCGGCTCCCAGTTCAGAGCCAGGGCACTCACTGGTTTTGCCTCGATCCCAGCCAGTTGCACTGGGGCTTGTTAACCAGTGATGTGGTCCAGGAGATGCAGGGACAGGCGGCCAAGAGCCAGCACCCAGCTCTCACTCCATCCCCAACAGCCACGGAGCCGATCTCCATCAACCCACCACCACCAAGGAGACCTCCCCAGCTCAGCCCCGGCACCAGGAGGGCTGCAAAGGCTTCTCCCACAAGCTCGATGGCATCTTTTTGAAAATCAAGGCTGTTTCTTTCCCCACCTGCTATTCCTTCAGCACAATACCCCAATTAACGCCCGCTCGCTCCTCCTCGCTCGCAAGCGATTACCGGGAACTCCACTCTGGCTCCTGGCTCCTTTTAATTGCAGAAGCTCCACAAAGTACAGCAGAATTTAGGCATGGAGGGAGGGGATGCCAGGTTAAGTTCTCTCTCGCCAGGCAAAACCTTACGTATTCAGGTCAAGTACCCCAGTGTTCGCTTGGAGGAGAAGTGAGGCCACGGCTCAGCGGGCAGCGCTGGGCAGAGCCCCCAGATTTTGCCATCAAACCCCACCCCACACACTCCAAGACTCAGCCCCCCCCTTA
>NW_008582535.1:0-227 GCF_000691845.1 Merops nubicus | reverse complement strand
CACCGTCTCTGAGGCGGGGTCCTGCCAGTGCCTGGCTCAGAGCCCCGCGGGGAGCAACGCCGGGTATCGCCACCGTCCCTGCAGCCCCGGAGCATCCCCTGAAGGATCCTGAAGTCCAAGGAAAAATGCTCCCAGCAGGTGCAGATCAGACCCAAGGAATATTTATCACGCTATATATACACATCCTTAACTGCAGAAAAGCTCTCTCCTTCCCCTCCCTCCCCTCT
>NW_008582534.1:753-7435 GCF_000691845.1 Merops nubicus | reverse complement strand
CCCAAAACTGACCCCAGTGCTCAAGCTATGAGTAGGATCCGGAGTGATATGGGAAGGTGCTGAGACAGCTGGGACCCCACAGAGAGCTGTGAATAGCTGCTGGTTTTACTCTAAATCCCCCCCGAAATGTTTGCCTCAGCTCTACCAGGGTTGTTATTGTTTTCCTGCAAGCTCCACCAAATCCAACTAAAACTCTTTTGTAGCCTCACGCTTTGCTGCAGACAGATCTTCTCCTTCTCCCCCTGAACCCAGGCAGTGAAGAGGTGCTGGCCTGGGCACTCCTGCCAGCCTGGGGTGCTGGTGCCTCTCTGGGTGGTTTATACCAGTCTGGGAGCTAATATCAGCCCAGATGCCAATGCCAGCCTGGGGCTAACACCAATCTGGGTGCTCAAGGTCAGCCCAGAGGCTAATGCCAACCTGGCTGCTAATGCCAGTCCAGCTACATAACACCAGTCTGGGTGCTAACTCCAGCTGGGGTGTTTAAGGCCAGCCTAGGTGCTTGATGTCATCATGGGTGCTCATGCCAGCCTGGGTGCTAAGATCAGCATGGGCTCTCATGCCAGCCTGGGTGCTGACCCCAGCGTGGGTGCTTAAGAACAGTGCAGGGTGCTCTGGCCAGCCTGGGTGCTCCTGCCTTGCCCACACTGCTGTGAACTGGCTCAGTCCCAGTACCCTGGGAGGGCACAGCTGGGACCCAGCCTGTGCCACTGTCACAGGCAGAGGTGACCCCACTCTCCCAGGTACCAGCAGATGATCTGCTGACATCTACTTGGCAACAAACATTGGGTGAGTGAGTCCAGCTTGCCTCCTGCCCCGCTGCAGACACAACCCTCACCCTCCCTGGAGCTCTCTGTGGGAAGGAAAGTCAGGGGCCCTGCGGGGAGCTCCAACCTGCTGGAGGCTCCAGCAGAGCCAGAGCCTGCTGTGACCCCATCCTGCTGGCCCTGTGCTCCTCACCATGCAGACCTGGCAGGGAGCTGCCCGCCCAGTGCCAAAGTCTCCGGGCAGGGTGCCGTGCTGCCAGGCAGAGGTCCTGCCCAGCTTCCTGCCCTTCCTGCACGTGCACGCACGTCCTCGGCCTGCCTGTACCCCAGCACGTGGCTGGGCTGCCTCCGAGGGCACCTGGGGCGAAGCAGCAACAGAAATGAAAACATAAAAGTAAGAAGAATTGGTCAAAAAAGCCCAACAGCTCTGACCGGATCTGACAAAGCGGCAGCTGGAAACAAGGAACTGCCCGGTGGGTGAAGTCCTCAGGGGTCCACCACAAACAGGATCTGCTCCCGAACTGCAGGAGAGGATGTGGGAAGGAAAGGGAGGAGGTCCCCAGCGTGGTCAAGGAGAGGCCAGCTGGGAGAGGTGGGACGGCTGAAGCCGGACGGGATGCCAGGAGATCCCCTCTGGGCAGTGTGCCCAGCCCTGGCTCAGTGACCTTGGAGGCAGAGGGCAAAGCCAGACAAGGCTGAGCACCCAAAAGTGCTCTCAGTTTTAGGCCTGGACCCCAGAGTGTTGTAAAACAAAGGCTGAGAAGAGGGTGCTGGTGGAGCTTCCTGCTGGACATGCTCCCTCAAGTACTATCAGTCTGGCTGAGCATTGCCCAGAGCCAGAGCCCAGCAGAATCCCGTGGGAAGCCTCAGAACAGCTGGATCCCTGCTCAGGCTGCTGCTTCCAGCCAGCACCCACACCGGCACGGCCAGCAGTGCCCACAGTGCCCACGGTGCCCTCGGCCTGTCCTGCAGAGCTCCCTTCCCAACATCAGCCTGCGAACCAGAGCTGGGGCTTGCTGGGGAACAAGGGTCCCCCCACGCTCACCCACCCCGCCACCACTTGGTCCCAGCCCCTTCCCGGCTGGGCTTGCTGGCAACGACCTGCAGGAGCCACGGAGCCAGGGGGGGCGGGGAGGAAACTGCACCACCATAGAATGGTGCCAGGCACGGGTTCACACACTGTCCTGGCTGGGACACGCTCTCCTGGCTGCTCCCACCTCCCCTTTTCCCAGTGTTTCCCCACTCCTCCCTCCGGCTCCAGCGACGAGCCCTCCCCGGGGACACGAGGGGACACGAGGGGACACGCGGGTGGCCGCGGGCGGCTGGTTCTGCTCACGAGGGGAGCGTGTTCTCAGCGGGCACCTCCTCAGCCCTGCCCCGGCCCGTCCGCCCCCGGCCCTCCCCGGGTTAAAGCAAAGACGGGACGTTAAAAGCAGCGTGCGGAAGGCGTGAGGCAGGAAGGGGCCGGCCCGAGGGGCCGCAGCGAGCAGGGGCTCAGCCAGCGCCTCACAGGGCTGTGACAGCGGCTAAGGAACGGTGCTGGCGTCCTAGTGCCTGGCACCTGGACCTGGGGCTGCCCGGCGGTGGGCAGGGTGGCACTGCAGCCACCGAGGGGACACGAGGGAAGAGGGGAAGTGAGCCCGCTGCGTGGCAGGAGCTCAAACACCTTGTGGCACCCAAATACAGGGTTTTGTTCATTCAGACTAGGTGTCCTGGATGTGCCAACTCCCATGCCAAGGGCTGGCACCCGGCACTGGCATCCAGAGCGAGCCGCAGTGCTGTGCATCCGGGCAGGGAGGAGCCCACAGCCAGGAACACGTGGGGATTCACACCATGGCCGTGGCACTGAACCCCTCCTGGCTCAGCTCTCTGCCCTGTTTCCCTGATTCTCCACTGCCTCGGGCTCAGCAGAGGTCCCAGGGACAGCCCTTAAACTGTCCTGAGCTCAGTGTTCAGCTGCATTCCACCCACAGGACCCCTTCCTTATCTGTGGTGAGGAAGAGAGAGCCTTCTCCTCACCAGCTGAGGAGAACTCTCCCCATCAGCAGTCAGGGACATCCAGGACGTGTGGACAGCCCTGGTTGCAGCACCTGACATCTCCCAGTGTGCAGGGAGCTGAGATGAACATCCCTGAACTCCATACCTGTGCAGGGGCTGGTTCCCCAAAAGCAGGGCCCACGGTGGGAGCATGGTGCTGACCAGAGCTGCCAAGGGTGCTGGCACCTGCCAGGCACCGCTGTGGGTCCCCAGGCAGCCGGACCCACTGGTGCACAGGAGCCTCTCTGGGGTGCCCACAGCCCCTCCGCACATGGCTCACCCAAACCCACAAGCCCAGGACACACGTGTCCTGCTTCCCAATGTCCTCCAACCCTTTCTTCACATCAAATTAATTTTATGCCTGTTTTTCCAGCCACAGGCACTCTGCGACCACTTGGGAGCTGGGACGCACCATCAGGCAGGAAAGGAGCAATTCCTGCTCTGGGAGAGGCAGAGGCAGCCTTCAAAGCTCCCTGCTGCCAAAAGGCTTTCAGAAGATATCTGTGAGGCGGGGTAGAGGTGGGTCCACCATGGAGTGAGAGCCAGGCCAGCATTCAGAGGCATCATGGGCACAGGATTTGTGCTGAGGCCATTCCTGGGTCCTATTTCCAGATTCTCCTTCACCCTGTGCGAGCTGTTGGAGGCCTTGAAGATGATGGACTTGGGAGCAAACCAGGGGTGGTTTCTTCCATGCAGTGAATGCCCATCCCTCCATTATCTTTAACAAACACAGCACTGACTTCTTCCCTGAACTGGAGAAAGAGAATATTGTACCTTTTAAAATGTATTATTTTTTGTTCTCTGAACATGTTCCCAGAGGAACAAAGGAGAAGCAAGAAACCTCCTGTGCCAGACAACACCATAAATGTCTCCTGCTACTCTGCAAAGCCAGAAAGGAAAATACCACCAGTGGAACCACTGGGGACACCACATGGGCTGAGGCCAAAGCTGCTGTCCTGGGAAGCTGTGAAGGGCAGCTCTGGAAGCCAGGGCTGGGGTCTCCTGAGGCCAGGAGTGCAGGACAGGTGTTGGCCCCACAGTCTGAATGTAACTCGCACCTGAGCACTGATGTGCTTAGCATGTGTCACCCTCCAACCCTGGACCAGTCCTGCTGACCCCCACCCCACCACAGGACCTCTGATCCACAGCAGGAGACTCAAAGCTTGCCAGGCATCAGGTATGTGCCCAGTGCCCCCAGGGCTGCCAGGATCCTTGGTGATCCCAGAGCAGTGCCAGGGCTCAGTGAGGGTGCTGCTCCCCACAGGATGGGAGCTGAGGAGGGTCCCAGGAGTAGCTTTGCCCCCAGGACCACCCTGCTGCCCCACACAAGGTGAGTTAGGGGTCTGCCAGGCTCCACCAAGGCCAGTTCATCAGTGTCTAATTATCACCACGGTGGAAAGCTCTCCGTGACCACCCAACGCTTGGCCACGGCCCCTGGCTCAGCCTGCTCCTCTTGCAGAGCCCGACTGCCTCCTAACCCCTCACAGGCTGAGCTGTGACCAGAGCCCCCCCTGAAGCCTTTGCTGCCCCAGGGTAAACGAGATGAGAGACTCAAAAGGTTTTGTGACACATCAGAGGATCTTTAAAGGGGACTGGGGAAGACTTTCCATGGATTAAGTCAGGGCAATCACCTCCTTGCAAACAGACTGCAGAGGACGGGCCGCCTGCCGAGTCCGAACCAGAGGAGGCTGTAAAAGAAGAGGTGAGAAATTCCCACGTGCTGTGAACAAACATCCTCATCTGTCACACAAGGGGAAGCTTGCTGGGTGGGAAAAATGTTTGACCGTCAGAGGAGAGAAATATTGGAAAGAACCTCCTGAAATTAGAAATGATGTTGGCGACAACTGTAAACATTTCAGTAGGATCAACAAATAACACACCCAAGCTGGAGGCTTGTTCTGCACAACCCAAACCCCAGACTGCAAAATCTCCCAGTTACCCTGAGCAGGAAGAAGAGCTCTGAGGCTCACTTTTCAGCTCTGGCACTATTAACCTCCTCCACGGACACGCTAATGGAGATAAAATGGTCCTGGATGACAATCACAGCCCGGGGCATTCCCTGCCTGAATGAATCAACTTGAGCAGCTACTGCTAGTGCCAAGGAAAGGGCTCTGCTGCCTGTTCTGTGCTTACAGCAGCTCCTAACCTCCTAGATTATATTTCTTTCAGCTTCATCAATTCCTCATTGACTTTTCCACTTTATCTTAGTGAGGGCATCCCAGGGACGTTCGTGCACCAGCGACCACATGGGATGGTTTATACAGAGGAATTCTGACAGGACAGCCAGCACTAGGGCAAGGCTGGGATTTTTCTATACAGGGCCAGATCTTCCTCACAGAAGCAAAAAGACCATTTCCATAAATTTATACATCTCTCACAGCTCACCAGAGAAGCCTTTCCCCAGCGTGGAGAACCAGACCCTTCCTCACAAAGGCGACTGTCCTTGGGGATCCTCGGATGAGGCACACTGGGGACATGTTAAAGTGCCATTTTCACTGAGCTCCCCAGCCTGGCTCCCTAGGAAGATGATTTTCATCAGCCAGAAGGAGCTTCCACAGACTCTGCAAAGCCACCAAGTGCACCAGGGTGCTGTGGAGGAGAGAGCTCACGGGTGCGATGCAGAGGTGGCGTGGGAGCGGCATGCTCTGATTTCACCCAGCCTACCAAACATTCCCTTCTCCTTCCTGACAGACCCAGCTTATTTCTGACCATGGACAGGGCATTTAAGGGACTTTCTGACCACGGTCAGGGAGTGACAAACGCACAGTGTTTAACTGCCCTGCAATACTCCCTGGATTTTCCTGCCACGTAAGGTGGCGAGTCCCACAGTCCTCCTGCACTGTGCTCCCTCCAGAAGGGACAACCAAGCGTCTCCTCCCAGGGAGAGGTGTGGGCACTGATGGTGCACGAGGTTTCAGCAGCACTCCCTGATGCCCAAATTCCACTCTTGCTGTCTTGCCAAGACCCAAAAGCAATGTTGAGGACTTTGCTAGATCTCTCCCTACCACAGCAGTGACAGGAGATGGACACAGGGCACGCTGAAACCCACGTGTGCTCTTCAGGGCAAGCAAAACCTGCCAAATAAACATGGCAGAAGAGGAAGAAAAAAGAAAAAAACACTTATGCCATGTGGTGGAGTCATCCTCTCTGGAGGGGTTCAAAAACTGAGTACATGTGGCACTTGAGACTATGGTGTAGTGGTTAGGGAGATGTTGGGAGGAAGGTTGGACTTGATGGTCCTAGAGGTCCTTTCCAACCAGAGTGATTCTATGATTCTGTGGTTCTATGGAGCAAAAATGCACAGACTGAACTGAGAAAGCCATGGCAGAGGAGAGTCAAAACCCGGGGAGAACGCACGTATTGTCACAGGCCACTCAGGAAAAGTGGGGTATTTGGGGTATTTTTTGCTTCAGAGCAGTTTACCTCCATCCAGGCACCTGGGGCATTTTTCACGGCAACTTCTGATCTTGAAGTTTTGCACCTTGCTTTAGAGCTGTTTGAAAACCAAGATGGTTTTCGCAGGACTTTTGGAGAAGAGAAAGTGAAACCCACCATTCTTAGCTCTGAAACCTGGCTGAAAGACAGAGGATTGAAATCAATGCTTATTTGAGAATCCTCTCCCAAAGCACAGCATGCCTCAGGAAAACCGAGGCAAACCTGTCTCACTGGTGGAGTTTGGAGGGACTGGGAAGGAACTGGGAGCTCTGGGATTCCCAGGAGCACTTCTTCAACCCCAGCCCTAGCTTGGGCTGCCCAGTTCTGCTTGAGACCTTGCTCAGGACACTGCTTAGCACCCACAGAAACATTTATACACACAGGTATTGTGGCCAGCAGGAGTAGGGCAGGGATTGTTCCCCTGTAGTCAGCACTGGTGAGGCCAC
>NW_008582534.1:0-308 GCF_000691845.1 Merops nubicus | reverse complement strand
TGTGTTCGGGTGCTGCCCCCGAACGTCCACAGCCACAGGCAGCCAGGAGCCTTTGCTGTGGCCCTACGATCCCACCACATCCCCAGAAACCAGGGCAGGCCCGCGGGCGAGCAGCCAGGGCGGTTTTTTGCAGCCAGGGCGGGGGGACGCCTCGCTGTGACCCAGAGATATACTTTTCACCATCCCCACGGGGGGGGAACCCCAGCACCCCCCTGCAGACCACAGAGCAGGAGCCCAGCAGCCCCGGGACACCCCCTGTTTACAGGCTGTGGGCCAGGCCCCGGCGCGGGCCCGAGGCGCTGAGGGCG
>NW_008582533.1:0-717 GCF_000691845.1 Merops nubicus | reverse complement strand
AAATTGGGCTAAAAGGGTTAAATTTGGTGAGAAAAGGGTTAAATTTGGGGAGAAAAGGGTTAAAATGGGGCTATGAGGGGGAGAAAAGGGTAAAAATGGGGAAAACTGGTTAAAAAAGGTGGAAAAGGGTTAAAATGGGGAGTGTGGAGGGAAAAAGGGTTAAAATAGGGATTAAAAGGGTTAAATTTGGGGGTAAAAGGGTTAAAATGGGGTTATGGGGGAGAAAAGTGTTAAAATGGGGAGAAAATGGTTAAAATAGGGTGGAAAAATGTTAATATGGGGTGTGTAAGGAAAAAAGGGTTAAAATAGGGGCTTAAAGGGTTAAAAACTGGGCTAAAAGGATTAAATTTGGGGATAAAAGGATTAAAATGGGGTTATGAGGGGGAGAAAAGGGTAAAAATGGGGAAAACTGGTTAAAAAAGGTGGAAAAGGGTTAAAATGGGGAGTGTGGAGGGAAAAAGGGTTAAAATAGGGATTAAAAGGGTTAAAAATTGGGCTAAAAGGGTTAAAATGGGGGAAAATGGTTAAAATAGGGTAGGAAAGTGGTAAAATGGGGAGTATGAGGAAAAAAGGGTTAAAATGGGGGATGAAAGGGTTAAAAATTGGGCTAAAAGGGTCAAATTTGAGGAGAAAAGGGTTAAAATGGGAGTTGGGAGGGGGAAAAAAGGTTAAAATTGGGAAAGTTGGTTAAAAAAAGGTGGAAAAGGGTTAAAATGG
>NW_008582532.1:96844-122799 GCF_000691845.1 Merops nubicus | reverse complement strand
TCTTCTTCCCTTCCACAAAATGCAATATGTGCCTGGTAATTTTTCTGTTCATTATCTCATTGTTTTCTGTAAGTACAAGGTTAGATTGAATTACTGCAGGCTCTATTGTCTATTTGTAATTCTCCTTCCATGCCGTGCTACTAATGAATGGGCAATTTAGTCAAATCTTTGTAACGGCTTCTTCTGTGCGTCAGCCACTTAATTACTCTGTGCTTTTCTCACTGCTGCTTTATTGCATGGAAACTCAGGCTGCTTCCAGGTCTTTGCTAGGGGATCTCCAGCTCTGAAAGAAGGAAAAAAAAACAAGGCATAACAATAACCAGCCCAAATCATCATGATTTCTTGGTGTAGCAGCACCCTCAGCATGCAGGACTTTCCCCTCTCATATGGTTTATTTGCTCTAGAGTTGGTGGGTTTGTTGTTGTCATGTGCACAGAGGAACCTTCACCGTGTGAATTAGGCAAAATACATATAAGGTGAAGACTCTTTGACATGAGGGAAGCTTGAAAAAAGGCAAATTAAATAAACACACAGGACATCATATAGAATATACCCCACTCCGTGCAATTCCACTAAAACTGAGATGCTAATCTCAATCTACTTTGGGATCACCAAAACCTCAGTTTAGCTTGATTTTGGTACAGGGTTAGGAATTGTGCTATTCCTGTTTGATTGAAAAAAGGACATGTTCAGCTTTGTTTTTAACGTCCAGCATTTCAATCTGCAGAGGAGGGGCAGAGCATGGGAATAAATACATTTTAAAATCCATTTAATAAAATTAAATGTGATCATTTATAACTAGCAGTGAGATAGATGTGTGTAGAAAGATTTAAAACAGCCCTTTGCATGATAAATATTTTTTTTCTATTCTTCACTAACAGGATAAAAAGAATGGAAATAAAAGGAAATAAAGGAGTTTAAAAGAAAGTGGTGTCAATTATAAATAATATCTTGGCAGATTAACTCCATGGGTGATCTGACTCACTTATTTAAATTCCTGAAGAAAGCTGTACCTCTCTTCAGTGGCTGAAAGAAGCTGATGGAGAGCTGTGGGAGTGAGGCCAAAATCATGAGTGAGTGGACTCTATGTGTATTGGAACTCCACTTTGTGTTTAAACTGGACCCCAATGTCTTATGTCAACCACATTTGTAGGAAACTACTCTGCCTCTCTACAGCATTCGTGGTTTTTTTGTGATTTTCACTTTTGCACAGGCTTTATCATCTTCTTATCTTGTTTTATGTTAGAAGAAATGCTCTGACTCTCTTTTCTGATCCTGTTCCAATTTGTATCTACACGTTGCTACATGAAATCCAAAACTTCGGTTCCACTTTTTTGTCATGTTTCTCAGTTCTTAATTCAAAATTGAAACTTTGAATTTGTTGAGGGATTCATTAATTTCTGTCAGGCTGACCTTTTACAGAGAATTTCATATCTGTATGACAGACAGGCACAGACTTTACGTTCCTTTTGCAGAGTGGGTCTGCGCACTCAGTGATCTAAACTGATATTTAACATAAAGACACTAAGCTCAACAACATAAAGATCTTTTCTTGCTAACCCTTATGACCAGAAATGAGATTCAAAATAAAATTTTATTCTGCGGGATTTCCAAGGAATAGTTCTATCCCTCAAAAAATCATACAAATTAATGAGGAGGATCTTGTGAGCTTTGTAAGAGTACAGAAAGACTGATAATAAATTATTGTAATTATTAATGATTATAAAGGTCTTTAAAAAAACAAAAACAAAAACAAAACCAAAAAACCTACTTCTCAATGAATTTTTCTACAGGGATATTTCCCAACCCCCAGAGACAGATTGGTGAAAATCCAGCACAAACATGTTGCAGACTTTTGAGAGAATTTGACTAACACCGATGCTCATCCTTGACCCTACAAGTCAAAATCTTCACCAGCCAGGAGCAGTCAGGAGGTGGAGAGGGGCCACATCTCCCCTCCATGCAAGGCTGGGATGAAGCAGGATGGTGTATGTGCCTGGAGCAATCTGCAGTGTCCAGCCTGTGACCTGTTCTCTTGTCCCTGGGCTGGGATTTATTTTACCAGCTCTCATGCTGGGATCTCACTTAAACTTCATGTTAAACGTGTAGCTTTAGTCTTTGCCTTTCCCTTGGCCAAAACCTAAAGGTAGTGGCCATCCAATGCTTACTGCACAAACCAGGAGTTGAGGTCTGACTTACCTTGGGGATCTCCTCTTAAAAGCTTAAAGTTCTTATATTTCAGTAAAAAAACACATAACTCAGTTTTTACAAGACTACAAGACACAGACACCACAGATTTCGGATGGGACACAAATCCAAACAGCCAGAGATTTGAATTCAACACTGGGTGCCACCAAAAAAACTGTTGCATGGCCATGGCATGGCCATGCCAGAAAAGCTTGCCCAGGTCTCACTGGACCAGTGGCTTTATGATGGGTTCTGCTGCAGTGCTTGGTGTGGAGGAATAATGGGATTTCTGCTGATGTCCAGATCAGTGAGTGCTGAATTTTTATCACCTGTCCTTGTGCCACCCACAGAAGTGAAAGCACTACATGCCTTCAGAAACACGTATCATTAAATAGGAGCTTATTTCTATTTGTCTTTACAAAATAGCTAAAGATGAGGAGACAGGCAGCCTGAGAGCAAGCTGGTGCCTCGTAGACCCAGATAGGCTCTTTGCCTGCTTTGTTATAATACTTCATTGGAACTGACACATTGATAGCCACAGTTTTTCTAGGAAGTGACCTTCATGCTGCCCATTGATTCCCAGTGGCCATCAACTCCTTGCAATTGGAATGACAGGCCAGGTTAAAGGTCAGTCCTTAAATAAAGCTTCTGGATTACTAAACACCTGAAGTTCAAATGAAAATGGAAATCTGCACCTCATTTTATGTGACATGTTACTGCTAATGACACTTGGGGATCTTAAATGGCTCCTGCTCTTTAAGTCATGTGCGTTTCACTTGATAGCCCCTTAAACTGGCTCCTCTCCCTGCTGCTGCTGGACCTTTACAGGACAGGCAGCTAAGGAAAGCAATCTCCCTGGGATATATAGCTTCTGGGAAAAAAAAGCTTTTGCAGGAAAAGACATCAGAACCAATTAAAACATTTGCCTTCCAAGTGATGGCCAGAAACAATCATTCCCTTAATTAAGATTCACAGTAAAAGGATTTTATTTACATGAGCTGTGGCATTAAAAAGGCCCTGATAGTAGAGCCGTGCTGGGGAGGCTGGGTGTGTTTTGTTTGCCTGGGGCACAGTGGGGCAGTGCTGAAGCCCTCAAGTGTGCCTGGTGATGGGGATGGTCAGAGGGGTGTTTGTACGGGCAAGAGGGGAGGGTCCACACCCCTCATGGAGCTGCTGCTCTGGTCGTCCTCATGCAGAGCTTTGGTCCCAGACCCAGGTGCCCTTAGGCTCAGTGGGATGCAGCACTCAAAGTTACCTGGGGACTCCCAGCACCTTCCCCTGTCCTATGGGACCCCTAGGACTCCTGAGGGTGGTGGGTTCAAATTTACCTCTTTATCTTCTCTGAATTTTTATTAATCTTCTCCACCTTGAGTGGGAAACACTGGTAGACAGTGCAGTAAACTTGTCATTGCATCTTCAATAATATTTATACTTATTTAGTACCTTTCCAAAAAATACTTTGACAGATTCTGCTAATTTACTTCTATGCTACTATAATGTCTCCATTTTCCAGCTGAGATTAGCCAGATTGTGCCAGGTGCAGCATATAAAATGTAGTACCTGTCCCAAAAATCACAATGTCTAGATAATAACATGAAGCTATTTGCCCCAGGGTTGGTTCATCTTCTGCGTTATGTCAGGACAGCAAGTGACAGAACTTGGTGGACACAGCAGCATGCTCATATTTCTTTATCCAGAGTCCCAACTGTTTAATAAATGACCATGGAATAAGTAAACTTGGCCAGGAATGCTTGTTGACACAGTGGCCAGCTGGCTTGGTATAGCCTACATCCATGCTCATGATGTCATCATCCAAAGCAAGGCTCCTCTGTCCAAAATACTCGCTTGGAGGAACCTCTGAACCATCCTACATCTCAAGTCATGTCTACAAATTGGCTGAGGACTAGTTCCTTGGCCAAAACAGGGCCATGGTCTGTTCTGATAGTGCAGGAACCAAGTTCCCACTCCTAAGGATGTCCCTCTTCTTTAATTTGACAGTAATATTTAGCATTAAATTTCCAAACATAATCATACAGGTGTGCACCAAACACAGGATTTCTATTTGTGTTAAATGATCTTTTCATTGCTTTGCAGGGGGGAAATGACTGGATGAGGAGGGAAGAAAGAGACTTAATCCCAAAATCTCACAGGTCCTCTACAGCCTCTGTTGTACGCACCATTAAATCACCTAGATGAAGGATGGTCTGGAAAGCAGGCACCTGAAAAATGAATGGACCTTTTTTGGTTAGAAAATAATGCCAGAGAGTAACTTAAAGAACTCCATAGGCAGAAGGATATTTCTAGTACTGGACCCCCACCAGTAGGGACTGCATGGTTCAATAGCAGAAGACGCAGTAGGTCGCAGTGACTTCCACATCAGCATCAACGCTGGCTCTGCAACCTGCAGGACTTCCCAGTGGTCATTTTTAGGGGCTTTTCTGGTGACCATCTGCAGCAGGGATAGTTTAATTCCTGTCCATGCTGGTATCCCTCAGCGAGGGGCTGGGGGCTGGGTGGACACGGGGCTGAGTTAGGCTCTTGTTGCTCCATGTGGTGCCTCCAGGCAGCGGCTGTGGGAAGAGGGAGCTGCTGTGTCGTAACCGTCCAGGTGATGAATAGTCCTCGTCCCCACTGCTGTCAGCCTGACACCACTCACCAGCACTAAATTAATCTAAACAACAGTGTGTAACGTGGGTACTGCTAGGGTTTGCTAATGCCTGGCTGATAAAGTAGGAATAGCAGAGCTACTGAGCACAGTTTTGTAAAGTGCTTTAAATGCACATTAACTGAGCAGAGTCTAGTGTAATGGGCTGGGGACACTTACACCAAAGTGTGTGTTCATTAACAAACTGCTTTCAATATTGGTTGGTTGTGGTGGCACTGCTTAATGTAAGCCCTGGGGTTTCTGGTAGAAAAAAAATAAACCAAATTTCTAAGGTAGTGTTTTAAAATGTCTAAAGATAGAATTGAGAAAATAAGACGATCTCTCAAAATAACCCTTTAGTTCTGTTCACTTTAAAAAAAAAAGAAAATAAAGCAACACCAACAACAATAAAAAAACCCTCTAATTTCACCCAGAAAAATCTAAGGAAAGCTTCTCTGTAATGTTGGTATAATAGAACTTGTTTCAAACAAGCTTCCGAAAAATGTTTAAAACGTTTCCCCTGGCCAGAGACCTTACACTGAATTTCAGCCAGCAGCAAATTTTTTGCAGCCGATGTCATAAATCAAAACGGGGTCTCTAATGAAAGTGCTGACACAACTTTAACTGTAACGGTACTTTCAGGCAAAACTGTAAAGAAATTAGTCCTCCATTCAGTATGTGTGTGCCATACCCAGAAATGCTTTTTTTTAATCTTCCTCCCAAGTCCTTCTCTTTATCAGAGCAACACTGGGAGTTGGTGTAACTGTCACGTGATGCAGAATGTGGATATCTGTTACACCTAGTGAAATTCTACAATATAAACCCTTCTGTTAAGAAATATAAAGAGGTAAATGGTCAATTTATTTTTTTTTTATCTGTTTGCTCCCTGACTGGACAACTGACACCTTTAAAATATTAGAAAAAAGAGTAATCAATGGTCAAAAAAATCTATTCTTAGTCCAATGTCTACATAATGCAACCATTTGCTCCAACATTCTTGAAATCTTGGAGGAGACTGCAAACATTTCCATGAATATTTGGCTGTTGTCTGCTGGAAACACATCATTCCTTTGAGGCAGAGACTTTGACCTGGGCCCTACTTCAGCAAAATAGGTCAGGAAGGAAAGAGAAAGAAAAGGAAGGAAGGAAGGAAGGAAGGAAGGAAGGAAGGAAGGAAGGAAGGAAGAAAGAAAGAAAGAAAGAAAGAAAGAAAGAAAGAAAGAAAGAAAGAAAGAAAGAAAGAAAGAAAGAAAGAAAGAAAGAAAGAAAGAAAGAAAGAAAGAAAGAAAGAAAGAAAGAAAGAAAGAAAGAAAGAAAGAAAGAAAGAAAGAAAGAAAGAAAGAAAGAAAGAAAGAAAGAAAGAAAGAAAGAAAGAAAGAAAGAAAGAAAGAAAGAAAGAAAGAAAGAAAGAAAGAAAGAAAGAAAGAAAGAAAGAAAGAAAGAAACGAAGGAAACAGCAATATCAACATCCATCACCTGGGATGTTATGGCACTTTTCAGTGGGTTTGGTTGGAAATTTGTTTAGTGGACATTTGAAACCTCTCAAAAATCATTGGTTTGGGCACTGTCAGAAGGATTCTGCTCAAAGCTATCACCCATCAGAAGGGATATGGAAATTTCCCAGCAACAATTTAAAAAAAAATCCCTGATTCTTCCAAGCAGAAGTATTTCTCAGAGAACAAGTCCATTTTGACTGAAATTCCACTGAAGCACAAGGAGGTTTTCCATTGGAAATCTGCCCAGTTCCCCAGGATTTTACTGTTGTCTCAGTGTACAACATAGGCATATGTATCATCATGAGGATTTCAAAGACTCTTCTGGACTGTCATCAAAGAAAGACCTCTGAAATCAATTTTCCTGCCTGTTCCCCATGTATTTTGGCCAAAGTCCAGTTAAAGGAGAGAACACTGTGCTTCTTCACATCCAGGGATCAGCAAGATGCTTAGAATTATGGTTCTAAGTAGCTTAAAGAACTTACTCACTTTTTTTTTTGTGGTGATCAGTTCTTCCCTTTTGGAGTTCCTCTGTTAAAAGGTACTGAGGACACAGAGGACAACAGTTTGGGCAATGCAGAGCCACTTTTAAAAACACCAAATCATTTACAGGTATCAAAACTGCCTGTCTAACTGCAGATCCTGCAATGCAGTGTCCTACAGAGAGGATGGGAGAGCTTTTTTCTTGCTTTCCTCAACCACAACACGGCATTCACATTAACGCGTATAGACTGGTGGGTCTAAGTTTTCTCTCCAAGGTTGAGTTACTTCAGTTAATGGTTTTATGTGACTCTTTCTCAGTAGGATATGAGCTAGAAGTGAATCTTGCTTGCTTTCCTATGGCAATATTACTTCTCTAGCAGTCACAGAGGTGAAAGGAGGTTTGTCCCTCTGTGGGTGATTCCAACACGCTTGGATTAAAATTCAGAGCTGTTCAAGGATGGACATCTCTGAGGATCACTTCAAAAACCTCTAAGATCTGCAGTGTAAGGTGGTCTACGGTGGTGAAAATGAGAGCTGAAGTCAGTGTCACTGTCCAGATGAGGTCCTAAATAGAGCTTGTGTGAAACCTGCTTACACTCAGTCTTTTTGCCTGCTGAAAACTGTTGTTGTACAAAATACTGTCACTTTTCTCTCTACTGACAGCCACCACAATTTTAAAAGATGACAGCAAAATGAATGCAGGAATAACTAACAAGATATAGCTTCAAGGAGCAAAATAATTCAGAGAGATATTTTTGTGAACAACTGATGGTTTTGACTCAACTAATAAAGCAAGGAATTCATTTTTCAGAAAATAAATCCCATCCTGAATGTTTCAGAATATTCAAGAGCTTGGGAATTATTTTAAGAAAACAATTTAGGAAAAGGTTCAGGAAAGGATTTTAGGTCAAATGGGATATTTCAAAGACTCTCAAATGAAATGCCTTGCTTTGGGAAATTTTCTGACAAAAGCAAAGATATAGGTGGAGATGGCACTAGAAGCCAAGAATTCCATACCTTAGCTAAGGGCTGCAAGTCATCCATCCTTCTGTATGCTCATTTACACCCACTGCAAACCTACTGGAGAGCAGGTGAAGCCTTTTTGTTTCAAACACTGTGGCATGAACCATTCTGACTCATTCCATTTAGGTGAGAGCCCTACATTGACTCTGAATTTCCAGAAAGGTTTGGCTGACCCAAAACTGCATTTCTTCACAAGTAAACCATTTTTTCTTGAGAAAGAACTCCCCCAAAACTGAAACACTTGTTGTCCCTGTCTCAGTGTTTATGAAGTACCATACAAGTGAGATTCTGATTAAACTCTATTTTTTATGTGATGACTTCAGGCCAGTGAGGTAGTTTCTGACTCTAGAGACCAGGGACCCTTCATCCTTTGTACACTCTTCCATCTGCAAAGTAGAACAAGATGGGAAATATAGTCCCAGTACTCACGACGATGCTCAGCATCAGTAGTTAATCACAAAGCCAACGTGGCAAATAGGAGGTAGTCTTCAGTAGGTGTTTTTTGGACAAAACCCTGTGTTTCTGCTGTACCTCTTTTGGTGCCTTTATAAAATCCCACAAGGATCTCTGGGCGTTCCAGACATCTGTGTCCAAGTCGTCTCCTTTAGCTTTCAGTCTGCCATCAAAACTCATGGTTTTATTTCTGTTACATTGATGGGAAAGAAATTTTAATACAGTACTGTGTATTTACTCTATCTGCTTGTCTTTACAAATCACTCTGCAATCCAAGGGTTTGGTGTGAGACAGAGAGCGAGCAAGCAAGAAGTAGTATTTATAGTAAAACATGGATAGTCAATAGCATGTGGGAAAACAACTGAAACTGAAAATGGTCCCAAAGGTAATTTGCAAATCTGCTGAAATCCCGAACAAGCTTTGATTTAACCGAAGCTTGAAATGGCTTTTATTTACTGTCTATTGTGGAATAAATGACATCTCATAAACAGGCTTTATCCATTACCACAGAATGGCGATCACTGTGTTAGGGACATTTTATCCTCTTGATATAAAACAAGATATGCTATAGTGTGTTATTACAAATAGAAAAATCAATGCTGAGACACACACCTCTGAAATTTCATTTTTGTGGAACCCCATTTTCAAAAATGTATTCTCTAATAAAAACGTCTCCATAACCAGGGGGATTTACAAAACACTGAGCAACAAAGAACAATAACAAACAATGAATAAAGTGGCTCCATCCTGAGTCTTTTTGCTGTACATTAGTCACACACTTGCATACATTTCTGAGCGCTGAGCAGAGCTCCCACTAGGCAGGAAAGTAAAACAGCTGAATTACCTTCTCTTTTAAGCGCTTTGTGCAGAACACACACTGCATGCCAATTTGTGCTGGAGAGGAAAAGTTTGTAGCAAAAAAAAGGATGGAGACATAAAGGAAAGACTCCCATCACTTCCTTCTCTGAGGTTTGGATCAAAAAAACCCAGCTAAAAACTAGTTAAACTTGGCTGATGATGCTGGTGCTGGCAATTACTTTTCATTCGCAGCAGGTCTGATATATTTGCCCTTTTAACTTGTTCATTACTTAATACTGATTCATTGGCTTCTGTTTCACTGATAAATTTTCACCTAGAAATGCCTAGAAACAGATTTTCCTCCAGTCAGTCAGTTATGAATTGTTCAGAGTAGGTGCTCCCTCTGAATAGTCCCCAAAATATAGTAGCTTAACTGGAATCTGACTGGATGCCTGTAAAAGGAAAATTAGATAAAACAGTGAATGGCAAGTCACAAACAGTGATTGCATTGATCTTTCTTTCTCTAATGCATGATTATTTGTCCCTGGAATTTATGATTCTTCTGAGATTTTGAGACTCATTAATCAAGTAAGTGGAACAAGGGGCAGGTCTGCCCCAATACCGTAGTATCTGAGCTATAAAAAATCATGGAGTGACTTCCCTGAACACTCCTGAAAACGCAGATAAATTGCTTTTGAATAATTAATTGGCCAGAAATCAAAATCAGATAGTCACCTTTGGTGGGTCAGCAGTGTCCCATGGATGTGAACCTGAACTAGGAAAGAGGGTCTGCTGCTCATGCAGTAACAGAAATTCCACGAAAAGCCCTTTCCTCACAGCAGGGGAGAAGTCACCATCAAACTCGAGTTGGCAAGAGGTATGTTCCTGTCCTCATAAATCAGGGAACAACTCCTTCCAAAAAGTGATTTCTGACATTTTGGGTTGTAGCCTGATCTGAGCATTGCTTTAGTGTACAGGACATCATTCATGTAGGCTGGTCCCTTAGTTACTTCTCATAGTCTCTGACTAAAATTATCTCATGACACTGAGTTCCATGGCCGAGCATCCGTGATGGGTGGAAGGATTTCCCCAGAGTCTGACGAGGTGGATGTCAAAGACCAGATTTGTGGCCACTCTTCAGGATATATGACTCTCTCCTCCTCAGGCAGATAAGTGAATTTATTAGGATGACTTGCAAAGTACAGCGATCCTTAATGTGAGCAATCATGGTGAGGTCACATTTACATTGAAAATGATCTCATGGCCCCAAGGGTTTCACACCCAGCGCTGGGAAATAGTCCTTACCTCTTGCTATGCAAAATGCAGACTAGGGAAGATGCAGAAGTGGATGGAATGGTGATTCTGCTCTGAAAGAGCATCTCCACAGAAGTTTCAAGGGGAGGTGCAGTGCTCTTCAGGCTTTCAGTCTGATGCAGTCAGAATTTGCTGGGGACACTACCTTTGAGCAATGCAGGTCTGCTGGCTGCATTCATGTAGACGTTTGCTTGCTGCAGACACAAATAAGAGCTCATAGGGATGCTTTAAGGATGCAGTTAAGAAAATTTCTTTGGACTAGAGAAGTCTCTTCTCTCTGTTTCTTTTCTTCCCTGTGCCATATTCTCACACTCCTGTGCCAAGACTGTAAATGAAGACGTCTCCAGTTGCGTCAATCTCATTATGGTTGAAACCACATACTGATGTATGTTAAATGTAAAAAATTAAAGAAGAAAAAGGATATGAAATCAATGACGTCTTCTCAAAACAAAGCCAATGTGGGAAACTACAGCTGTCCTGCCCTTGGGGAAGGTGGTGAGACTTGCTGGTGTGTGTCCAAAGAAGGGCAGTGAAGCTGGTGAAGGGTCAAGAGCACAAACCTCACAAAGAGCAGCTGAGGAAGCTGGGGGTGCTGAGCCTGGAGCAAAGGAGGCTCAGGGGAGACCTTCTGGCTCTGCACAGCTCCTGACAGGAGCCTGGAGCCAGGGGGGGGTTGGGCTCTGCTCCCAAGGGACAAGGGACAGGACAAGAGGGAACAGCCTCAAGTTGCCCCAGGGGAGGTTGAGGTTGGCCCTGAGGAGCAATGTCTGCTCTTCAAGGGCTGTGCAGGGCTGTGCCAGGCTGCCCAGGGCAGTGGTGGAGTCCCCACCCCTGGAGGGGTTTCCAAGCCCTGGAGATGTGGTGCTGAGGGACACGGTTTACTGGTAGACTTGTTAGTGCTAGGCTAATGGTTGGACTTGATGATCTTAAGCTATTCCATTCAGAACAGTTCTAGGATTCAATGATTCACGCTAAGGGTTGCAATAATGAAAATCAATATAATGCATCAGTTAAACATTTATGATAAATATAATTTATAGTCAAAACCCCACAAAAAGCTACTTCGATGCAGAATTGAAAAGCCTTTCTTTGTTGCCACTGGACAAAAAAAAAACATGTATTAGTGGTTCGTGGCTCAAGTTCCTCCAGTTCCAGGAACTTACCTGCTGCCCACATGTGTGAAGCGAGACCTCATTCTTGGCTTTTGAAGACTACAATGCCCGACCTCCTCGGCAGGTTTTGGGAAATCTCAAAGCCAAGAATTAGGACCACTTCATGACAGTGGTGATTCGTAGTGACCCATGGACATCTCTGACTGCTGCATTTGTGTGCAAGATTTCAGGTGATGTGGCGGGTACCTTACATCCACAAAACTAGGATGCTTTGATTAACAAAGCAATTGAAAGAACAAGGAATAATCTGATTTTTCCCTTGCTAGGCCAATGGCTGAACCTACTTATGTCTGCACATGTGGCCCCATACAGCCTCATGAGGACTCCTCTAATGCCCAAAACCGTCTGGGGTATGGTGAGCTTGGCAATGCCCATGGACCGAGACCTTATAAAGATGATTGGACAGCCTGTGCTGTTGCCAGACTACAGATATTTAGCTCCCTGCATGACAACTCCGTTGCCTAAACCATTTCCACAGTCTTGGGCAGCCTAACAGAGGCTTTGTCTTCCCTGCAATATGGCTAAGGTGATGCTCACCCCTCTGTGTACATCTGCTTTTGGAGCTGCTTCCAGGGGGAATAGTCTCAAAGCAAAGGGGGGAAAAAAATCCCTTGGCTAAGCAAAGATTGATGGGCTGATGGAGGAAATTACAAACTGCCACATTTGGCCTCAGTGGTGTCCATGTTTTTGCCATCTCTCAGTCTGGCTCGCTTTGTTCCAAAGGTATTTTTCTTCATTTGATGCTCATGAGCAATCCACGGCGCGTCTCGCCCAGCGCTGCCTCCTTCCCTGTGCTCACCGGACCACAGTGAGTGCAAATGAGACACAGATCTGCAGATTGCATCTCTTGCTGGAGATCCATCATGCATATGGATCAGGCTGGCTCCTCAGGTGGGGAAGAGCTCTGTGCACAGAGAGTATTTAAGGAGCAGGCACCTAATGGAAAACTTTGAAAAACAGTCTAGCTTTTGAAACAGTTCTCTTTGCTCCTCCAGTACACTGGATATTGCTTTTCATTTCTTTGTTATCACTGAGGACATTTACATGAAAATAGAATCGTTGTTTTTTAAACATTCATCTGTTCCTGCTGCTTGTTGCTCGCTTAGAGTCTTGATGCCTGTGAAATGCCAAGACACGACTGTGTGGGAAGTGAGTCAGTCATGACAAAAAAGGGAGGTGTCCTGGTTTGAGCTGGAACAGAACCAGTTCTGCCCAGTGAGTTCACTTCCCAGCTCAGCCCCTTCTCCCTCCCTGCCCTGTCTGAAGTTCAGAGTGTCTCTGCAGCCAGTCTCTGCTCCCAGCAGTGATCACACCCCATGTCTGGAGGTACCACCGAGGGCTGGGGTGTGCAGAAAGGCTCTTGTTGTACCTGCTCCAGTGCAGACCAAGGTCACTGCTACACCTCGGGTACCGTGCTGGGGGTGCAGTGAGGAAGAGGTGGCACCTGCAGGGAGGAGCAGCCAAGACAGGTGATCCCAAACTGACCAACGAGGGATTCCAGCCCATGTACACCACACTCAGCATGAAGCTGAGGGATCATCAGGGTCAAGCTTCTTCTTCAATGGCCAGTGTCTGAAGAAGACTCTGTCCATTCAGCCTTCAATCCTAATCTATGTGTTGCTGAATCCAGTTCCTAAATGTAGTTCTACATCTGCCACTGGGTCCAGTCTGGGACTTGCCCCATGCCTGCTCCACAGCATCAGTGGTGACAGTGACATGATTGTCATCATGGGATTGGGTTTGATATTGGGTTTCTATATATATTTATATATATTCAAATTTTTTTTGTTTGTTTCTGTTAAAGCTGGTTTAGTTTTCTTTCTCAATCCATAAGTCTCTCTTTCCCTTATTCCCTTCCTCTTCCCCTTTGGGAAAGGATATAAAGGTTAACAGAGAGCATCTATCATTCATCTAGTGGCCAGCCTCTAAACCTTGACAGAAGGTCATGGATGGGAAGGAGAGGCCTGGAGAAACATAATGGTTGGGTTTGTGGTTTTCTGCCTGACTGTTCAGGCAACTTACACTGAGGTAATATGTCAGAAATAAACAAGGAAAGAGTCCATCAAGCTTGAATCTTTGAACTTCTGTGGGTACCTACATGCACACATGATAACATGACACTGCAGATAAAAGCCCCTCTTGGTCCAAAACCTTGTTTCCAATGGTGGCCAGCAATAGCCCAATAGGAAAGGATATCAGAAAAGCTTAAGTGGGTTGTGGTCCCCAGCCTGGCTTCTCTGCCTTCAACAGCCCATGGGTCAGGACTCTGAACCAGAGCTGATGTCTGGTAGTTGTAACTTCACACAGGAGACCACAAGGGATTTTTATGTTCATGTTTTTTTCTGCAATATGATTTTGCACTGTAAGAAGCATTTTGCATCATGGAGTTTCCCAGAGGAGCTGTGTGGAATGCTGGGGCTCACAGTGATAAGGTGGGCAGAGAAGGTGGCACCTTTCTTTCTTACCTAGTCCTCTCCTTCCAGGCCTTTATTAAGGATAATGGGCTTACTAGATGCTGAAAGGAGACAAAACCCACATAAGCAATATAAAAATACAGTGTTAAAAGAGGATTCAGATCACTCTGACCTTGGAAAAGTTATGGACTGGGCTTTGACCTAAACAGGCTAGGAGTTAGCTCAAAATAAGCTGAAACAACAAACGCAGGTCACTCCTTGTTCAGATTTGTGTTTGAACCTTAGTGAAGGCTTTGAGGTAAACATCTTCACTGACTTTACAGGACAGGTTTCTTTCAAGACATAGAAAGTCCTTCTGTGGGTGAAAGAGGGGCCAGTCCTCCAGCAGCATTTCTGAACTGGTGTTCCTCTTTCCCATCAGCTCAGAAAGAATCAGCAGTAGCTGACAGACTCCTGGTGTCAAGGAATAAATATAGATTTCTTGCAATAAAGGTATGATGAATAAAAGCATTTAATTACAGGCTATAAGTTCTCACTGAGCATAGGGAAAGCCACTTATTTACAGGCCATATTGAGCATTTTACTGTGAAAGATCAAGTTTTTGGCTGGTAAATTGGCACTTGACATGAGATAATTTTATGATCTACCCTTAATCTCAGTACCTACTCACACTGCAGGAAAGCTTTTTGCTGCAAAGCAGTGAGCTCATCCTCAGAAGGAGATCATTAGGTTTCAGAGTTAACACTGAGTTGAGATAACTGGTGTGTGGGATAAGAGGGGTGCAGTTTCCACACCATCTCATTGCTGTAGTTTCAGCTGGAATTTTTACAGACCCATGCATATATCAGATGACTTGTTTCCAAGACTGGAGGGGTTAGGAGGAGCGAGTGTCCTGCCCTGTCTCCCAGCCTGTTGTGGTTCAGCTCTGTCTCATGAGTCACACACAGCAGCCAGAGATTGCAAAGGTGCCTCCTTCAGATGCTGGCAGCCAAAAGAGCATTGTTTTAGTATAATATTGTATATTATATTATAGTTATGAATAAATCAAGGGCTAAGCAGCTTTGCTTTTCTGACAGCCCGTGGAGGAAGAGGACAACTAAGAATGGACATCTGTCCTGTTTTCCAGCCAAAGCAATGTTACCTGCCCAGGACCTGCAGCAGAATGGTTTATAAACACCAATTAACTGACGAGACAGACTTACAACATCATTCAGACAAGCATCTGTGGATGGGCTTAGTGTGAGCTGCAGTTTTTTTTCAGGAGGAAAAGTGAAAAAAAAGTCCATTTCAGCAACAGCTGCCCTGTCTGGTCTCACCTTTAACACCACTGTGGCAAAGGTCTTCCGTGCTGGCTGGCTGCATGTTGCACAACTTGCTTTTTTAAAGCTGTTTACCACAGAAAAATGTTTAAGTAGGATTCAGATATCCCTCGGCAAAGGAAAAGAGGAAAAGAAAAGGTGAAGGAAAAAAAAAAAAAAAACAGCCTTTGCAAAATATAAAACAGAAGTTGCTGCAGGCAAAGATGCCTTTGAGCGGTCTCAAGCTAAGACTTTCCATTTCCATGTAAAAATGTCTGTCGAAAGGGCAAGCTACATTTACAATGAGCAAAGTTTTATAGCTTACACAGGCATGAGCACCTGCTAGGAAGATGGGGAAAAGATTCAATTTACCTTTGGGTTGCAATGCTCAGATTCCCATTTAAAAGTCTAAGATCCCTGATTATTTATTGATGTCTTTCTCTTCATAGCTGTCTGCATCTTTACTGGCTTGCAAGATGCAACAGTGTGGCCTAAAGGATTTTTTGAATTAGGTTCTTTCAAGTCATTTTTCCCCTTCAGACGTTTAGCCAACGAGGCTGAAGTTTGAGGGGCCTCCTCTGCATTCAGGGGGCTTGATATATTTATAAATTTATTGGCCAACAGTCAAATGAACTGGACCTGAGCTGTCATTAAACACTAGGTTATGACAGGGTTACTGGATTTTCTCTTTTTTTTTAGTGGTTTTTTTTTTTTTTTGTGTACAGGAGGGAGGGAAAGGAGCATCAGTTTAATGTACTAAAGCAACACACATTTTATAGTGAATATGCTTCAAGTTCCCATAAGGCAGCAACAGACAGAATTTAAAAGCAAACTCTCTATCACTATCCCTTCCCCTCACCCAAAAACATAAAAATGGCAGCTTGTACATTTTCTTTCACTTACAGGAGACAAGGAGACTTTTACTGAAGACACCTAAAAAGACATTACAAGACACCTCTGGCAACGGAATGAGTATTTTCTTATTTCAGCCAGAAGAATAGAAACTCTGACTCTTCTTTCTTCTCAGTAATAAGAATCATGGTAAAAGAAAAACAACAACAAAACCAAAAAAAAACCCACAAACTTGTATTGCAATTAATATTTGTGTTTGTAGCTTGCTGGAAAATCAAACCTGCCATCCTAGATAAAAGCAGAGGAGAAAACACTAACTCAGCTGATGGTTTATTTAATTTGTTTAGTTTTCTGGAAAAAAGAAATTTAAAAAAGCCATAAAACAGGATAAGATCCTACCAGTCAAAGAACAAGCTCCTAAACTCCACTTCCCTGCAACTACTGCCAGTTAATAGAAGTGATAGCAGCTACTGAAAACAACTAGAAATGGGGTTTGACTGGCAAATGATACATGAGCTGGACCAAATTCAACAAGTTACCCAGAGGGAGGATAATTACAGGGTTACATGCACCAAAATAGGGCTTTTATTAGGCAAGGAGTTAGAGCAGGTGATCCCCTGGTCTTCTCCAGCCATAAAAGATGATGATCCTCTGAGGGCAGGTGAACGAAGGTTGGTGGTGTCTGCCAGGAACAGCTGGAGATGAGTCCTCAACCTCTTAGCTTTAGCATCTTCATCCTTTTCCTTTCTGGAGACGGGGGATGTGCTTGGAGCTGCAGATCTTCAGTGAGCATGTGTTAAGGACAGAGAACCTCAGCTGTGTAGCTTCAGGATGTAGCACTGCAGTGGATCTGCACAAGTCAGCCCTGGGGTCTGCTTCACACCATGCCTCCAGCCCTGAGAAACCAGCATAGAAGGGACTGATTTTGGAATGTGGGGTGTGCTGGAGCTCTTAACATTAATCACAATGCTCAAAGGGCTTGTTTCTGGGACTCACCACACCTAAATTTCCCTACCCCAGGCTGCTTACCTTAGGCACTCTTTTAGTCATTGGACCTCAGGGCACGACTCTGACCCATCCTGGACATCTTCAGGGAGTGAATCACAGCTTTAAAGTGCCTGTCCTTCCCTTGGCTGAAGGTACTTTATGGAAACTGCTGAAGTTACAGTATGACAGTAGTGAACCTCTCCAGTGGGGCACTGCCAAGCAAGGCTGTGAGCCAGCCCCTTTTCCTTTGCTAAGGCAAAATCTCTCCAGCTTTGCTCCATGGAACCCTCTGTGGTGACAGCAAACAGCCCACAGGGCTTTCGATCAAACTGTAATGGAGATGTGCTTGGATTTCCCATGGGCAAAGAGGTCTCCAGAGTTAGAAGACCTCAGCTGGGTTCCCTGGTCAGTCTTGCTCAGCAGGGAGCACCCAGCACAGCTGGGGCTTTCTGGCACATGGATGAGGGGCCTGAGGTACCTGCTGACAGTGACTGAGTAATTCTACTAGAGCCACCACGTAACATTTCATCAAAGAGCATTTATGGGTCTCAGCATGAGATTAAATAACTGTCCAGTCCATTTATCAGCACACTCACAAAATGAGTGAAGAAATAATGGTTATCCCAGTAAAATTTACTATCACCATGCTAACCATTTTGGTAAGTCACAGTCCAGAAAAGGTGAAGATTATTATGATGAACTGTTATTTGGTAGAAATGGGCATTTCTGGAAGGGGATTTGGGTCTTCTCAAGGGCTCATGGGGCGCAGAAGGTGGTAGAAATGCAGAATGAAAAGCTTACACCACTCTGGTGACCTTCTGGTCTGCTCTCCATTGGATCTGGACCAGCATTTCTGTGCATGTGCAAGTCAAAGGAAGCTGCAGAGCATCTATCTCAGAAGCACCAGGGGAGGCAGACGTGTGACACGACTGAATAATGTGACTGTGCGCTTGCAAAAATTATTTAAAACAGAGAATTTTGCATACGTGATGGATCCTAGGCCCCTCCAATGCCACACGGCTGCTTTCTTCCCTAGATGGGAGGTTAATAGGTATATGCATTAATGTAATGACCTCTTTATTGACACAGTTTCATTTCATTTCTCTTTAACCACCACGAGAGTAAAACCCAGAAGAACTGTTCAGAGAAGAGTGACTACATTTAGAAAAGTAAAACAAACACCATTACATGAAGTGCACTAAAACCAGGTAATTAGTAAAATGATGTCATGGACCCTCTATTATTAATAGATGCACGCACAACGTATTGTCCTCTTACAGATAATTTCAAAGAGGCGTTTTTGATCTGAACTGAGTCTGACTGTCTTTCTTTTCCTTAGAAGACTTATAGATTACAGATATATCTGTATCTAAACATACATTTCGCTTGCAAATATGTACCAGAACCAGCTGGGATCATAAAGGTCTCCTCTTTTCATATACATAAAAGCCACATTAATGCATCTCAGTTGTTACATGAGAAGGGCAATTGCTGCTATTAAAAAAAAAAAAAGTGAGCTTTGAAAAAAATGAGGCCCCCATCTGATATATGTCAGGGGTTTATGGACGACATCGTCAGTCTGTTTCTGAAGCACAATCTTGCCTACCAACTACACGGAATATTTTGTGGTTGAGGATATTTTTGGTGGGTAATTTTCCTGGATGACTCCTTACTGCTTTTTAAAAGGGAGCTGTGCCAAGCAGGAGGAAGGAGAGAAATCTGTGTTGTTACGGAGTATGTGATTCAGCTGGATTTTGGCTGAATTGTTTTCTCTGAATGAAAACACCAGGTTTATTCACTAGATTACAAATCCTTAAATGGTTCCATTTTCCTGTCCTCGTGATCATTGCTATTGATTACTGTGTGTTCTGGAATCTATTTTGTGCAGCCCTTGTTTAATATTTAAGAGACATAAGGAGCAGCATGTTGTAATATTTAAGAGGTTAACTTATTGCAGAGAGATAAAGAAAAGACACAGCTCCAAATGAGGTGGAACTTTGGCCTGTTTTATTGATGTGCTGCAACATACATTTAGGAATGTGTGCTGCACTGTAATACAGATCCTTGTTTTACAGCATGGTAATATACTGGTTGCATCTGAGACCTTCTGCCTTTAACAGAGGCAGTGCCAAGGTGCTCAGTGCCTGGCTGGGGAGGTGACAGTGACCAGACCTGCTGTGCCCATCCATATGTCCCCGTGGGGGGCACAGACACACATTTTTCATCTTTTACAACATTGCTCTTGGTTGTGTATCTCATTCAGAATCTGGAATGGCAAACCAGCAGAAATCTTGCTTTGGCACTGGCATGCAACATTTTGAACATATGCAGGTTCAAGCAGCTTCTCTGCTGATAGGTATTTTTATTTCACATGGCTACATAAGTTTTACATTAAACTGAAAGGAGGTGCCAGGGCCAAAGGCCTGATGCTGATGCTCAGCATAGTAGAATTTTGTACATGTTATTCCAGAAATGCTTGAACATGGCATGGAACAAGTTGGTTCAATTTAGCACCTGGTGTCTTTACGCCTGCCATGTTTATTTGTGCATACAAACATTTAGCACAGGCATGGCAAGTGATAATTACAGATTTTCACCCCCTTGAAATGCAGTGGGGTTTAGCTGTCCCTCTGTGGCCTGTTTATGCCCTCCATCACTGGAGTGGGGGGATCACTGACACATTTACTCATGTCAATCCTTAGGAATTTTGGAAAAGTAATGAATGTCATTTGACAGAGAAGCAACCAAGTAGCTGGAAGACAGATTTTAAATGGTATTTAAGAGACTTGTTTAGTTTTCCATTGAATTCAGAGGTAATTAGGCACCTCAGATTTTAGAAACCTGATTCTGCGTGGCTTGAGTAAGGTCTGGATTAATTCTGGGAATAAACTTGTATTCTGCATGACCAAAGCAGGTTCTTCAGCCATGGGACAGGCTGACCTGTTCCTTGACTGTTCTGTGTAGGACTGAAACACAGATTTTTATGAGATTTATAAGGATGGCTTAGCTCCTTTTTTGGATTGGGGCATGTTAAACATCAACAAAACTGAGTAGGTATCCTGCTGTGGTGCCTGATACTGGGCACGAACTTTCACAGCTGGTCAGTAAACACTATTTGTTCTATCTTTTTCCTGGCAAAACATTATCTGTAAGACTCAACAGTTGCTGTGGAGTGACATTAGGCAATTAGTGTGTGATTAAGGGTAATTAATGTGGAACTATGGTTAGGTTTGTAACAGGAAATTGATGCACTTAGGTTAAAGAGCCTAAACATCAAACCTAAAATGATCAGAAATAGAAATTAAAAAGGCTGATCCATCCTCTTGCTGCTGTAAAAACCAAATATCCTTCCAATGTGTTTTCTTCCAGGGCAGAAAAGGAGGGCCTGTGGGTTGGTGTAAGGTTGTACATCATGGGATGCAACAAATTCTGGGAAAAGTGGCAGAGAGTAATCAATCCATGCAGAGTTTTTCTACAGGGCAAAGTTTGCCACCTGAGTTACAGTGGCAGCCAGCTGTGACCAATCCCTACCACAGATTTTGGAGGGTTTTGGTGCAGCAGCCAGATCCAAAAAAAGACAGTGGCCTTGGAGCCACCTCACCACATCTTAGGATGGCACGTCATCCTTGCATGCAACACCCAGAGACACTGCACAAGTGCAGAAGTGGCAGGCTGAAAATCCCACCAGCTTTTCAAGCCCTTCAGCTGACTTCCTCCTCTTTCTTGGGTGAACCAGTGCAGTGTGTGGTGCAGTGGGTGCAATAAGACTCCGTGTCATCCAGGGACAGCTGGTGTCCTGCAGAAGCAGAAGAGATTTGCAGTTAGATAGATCCATGCCTAGTGAGTTATTACCAGTCCTTATGGCTGCAAGATCACTTATGAGATAAAAAGTCCATGTCATAAAATGCACAGATGTACCTTCAGTGCCACACGGCCCTTCCTTCCATGGGCAACCCATGCCATGGTTGTTGTAGCTGTTGTGGTGCCATGCTGATACATCCCTGCTGTGTATAGCCATTTGCAGAGGGTCCCCTTTGCTGGACTCGACCTGCACACCCCAGGGCAGCAGGGATTTGCAGCCATTTCTCCTGCAGCCAAGCCCCAGTATGAATTCTGTCAATCCCACTCCTAAGCAAGGCTTGGGATCAGTTTGGTGCCTCGTGTTATCTCCTCGCTCTCTTGCAGATGAAGAAACACTGGAGCACTTTAATGAAACTGTTTGTCCTTATTAAGTTGAAAATGAAAATACACCTTTCCCCTCTCTGGAGGCATAACTGGAATGGCACAAGGCTACAGAGTTTTATTATCTTGGTCTCAACTTACAATACTAAGAGGTGCTTCTTTAAGAAAGTTTAAGAGAAGTTCTATAAACCATGTCTATATATAATCCCTTTTGTAAGCATCTAGGAAACTGCAGGACGGAAAGGTTGCCTGCCAGACCTCAGAAAGCAAATACTAATTCAGCAGTCTAGTCACTCTGTCAAACATTTAGTGTATCAGGGTTGATTGTTCCCTGGTAGGTATAGCTCTGGTATATCCGCCAGGCCTTTTGTCATGTTAACTGCAACCGATCAATGGATTGAGGTCAGGACTTCTGATGTAGGTGCAAGCTTAGAGGGAAAAAAGTCTCAAAGATTCATTTTTTCTCGTCTGGTAGCACTCCGGTCACTTATTTTTTCTCAGTTAGCCTCTGCTGCTCTAAAGTGGATATTGATCAGTGCTTTAATGCAAACCTGTCAAATTAATTTTGCAGAGCTGGGATATGACTGGCCTAAAATTGCTTCTGCATCTGTTCTCTGCAGCAAGCCTATGAATTTTAATCATGACCAGAATGGGCTGTTGGCTTTTTTTGTTAGAAACTTGAATAGGAAAGGTTTAAACTGTAAATGCCATGAAATGATGCTGTTTTGTTCTTTTCAGAAACTCATGTGGCTGAGGTCAAAGAAATTATTATGTCTGTGCATTCTTGTCAGATGCTCAGGGAGCTGTGCAGGGTTTTCTTCTTTTGCAAAGCAAAGCAAAGGTATGTAGTGAGCTTGTTAAACATTCCCAGGCCAATGAGGGAACAGCAGGCTTCGTGTCTCCTGCAATGCCTGATGCATTAGTATTAATGTACAATTTCCTCTCCAGCCCCTCACTCTATGATCTGATTACTCCTGATAACTTTATCTCACAGGGTGGAGAGGGAGACAAATTGAGGGGGCAGTATTTATTTCTTTAGTAAACATTAAAAAGACACAAATTCTGAGCAACCTGCACGCTATTACAGGGTTAGCGTGGCAGCCACTGAAGAGCGGCATCATTAGGGACCAGGGGAAACACAGATGGTTGCAGATGTTTTTCTTCATCATGCAAAGCAGGCTGTTTTGCCCCTCATCCACTGAGACTGGGTGTACAGGTCTCTGTTGTGATGCCAATGTTGTGTGAAGTAAATAATGGTTCTTAAGCTTTGCCCCACACAAATGAGAAGAGTTATTCACACACACACACACAAAAAAAGAGCCAATATCAAGTCTAATCTATTCTGGAAAATCTACATCAGGCAGGACTCGCCCTCCAAAATCCAAACAGTGGCAGTGACCATAACAGTTTGATTTTGTGCTCACTCTTTTGTCAGATGACTTTAAAGCATCCAGAGCTTTAATTATTAAGTGCCGCTTGATCTCTTGGAGGTAGTGAAGAATTTGAAACTAGTTTTAGAGTGCTTGCAAGGGCAGGTCTTGGGTCTCAGCTGAAGGAATAATATCAAACAGCTGATGTTTTAGACCTTACACCTCTCTGGCTATTTCAGAAGACAATTTGTAACTACTGCCAGAAATGTCAGCCAACAAAAAGATCTATACTTGTCCCTGGTGAAACAACCAGAGGAGCTTGTATTAGCTACACCAGTGCAGTGCTAGAGCAGCAAGGCTGATCTGGGAAACCCCTGGCTTGGTCTCCTGCCCCAACCAGCTGCTCCCTAGCATCTAGCAGTGCTTGAAACCATCTAGCATGATCTGAATCCATACATCGTAAGGGTTTGCTGGTGGCCAAGTCACCCATTGGTATAGTTCTCAGGAAGGATGATTGCATGAAGGCTATCAGCTTTGGGGTTCAAGTCTTCAGTCATTCCTCATCCCTTTAGAGTTAATTAAAGGAAATCACTGTGTTTTATTTACCACCTTGCAACACTCCAGAGCTGCAGCCAGGTCCAAAGCTCAACGAGGGATATCTGAAGAACAAGGGTGATGGTGGGAAAAGAGAAAGACCTTTGATGTCCCCGTCTGAAGATATTTATGAGTAGTCTGCAGCAACGAATCCTGGTGCACAAGATCCTTGGGACACCAGGCCAGCCCCAACAAAGCCCGCTGCTGGCAGAGCCACACTGTTTTTAATGTCTGAGCAGACTGTGCCTCACACTGGCTTGTGTGTCTCTGCAGTCCCCCACAGGGTGACAGGAGGACACCTCTGAGGTCTAGAGGTGGAGGTTTTCATTAACAGTCACATAGAGGTTTTCTCTCTAGAGATTTAGAGTTCGGACTAGATGACTTTTAAACGTCCCTTCCAACCCAAAATATTCCATGATTCTGTGGTCTTCATCATCTCCTGTCTCCCTGGTACAGAGAGAAAACCAAAACATTTGCTGTTCCCCAGTGTGCTTGGAATTGAAGTGTTAGATGAGTTGAGTGCACACCTACCCTCAGTACATCCCATGAGGTCAGCAGGGACACCTTGAATGGTCCCTGTTGGTATTGTTAGAGAAATTAATAACACCACTTATTTTACAGAGGAGAATATTCTATTTTTGACTAAATGAAATTAGAGTTAGATGGTGTCTTTCATAACATTGGTTCCACAAGCACAAATACAAGTGTTTCACGTGCCCTGATCTATGAAACACATTTCTAAAGGTAAATGAAAATGTACAAGAAAGCAAAAAGCTATGACAGTGTCACAGAGAAGACAGCAATAGCAACCCTCTGAGTGGCCATAAGAGAGTCTCAGGCAGGAGAGATGATGGGTCTGGGACAAGTCTGTGACCTGGGATGGCTGTAACACAAAGCTCAGGTGGTGGAAAAGCACCTCGGAGTTGGATTAGCCTTGGGCGCACATGATTTCCACATCCACACTGCTTTAGAAAATGTTAATTTCATTAACACTAAGTCTCATCACCAGCATAAGAACAACAATGATGTTTTATTCTTTTGGCTTGCTACTATTATTCCAGAGCCACTCCTCTGTGGGAAATAATTTGGGCTGGAGCTGCCTGAAGGCTTTCAGTGACCTGGTTACCAGCACTGAGCAACACAATATCTACAATATTTAAGGATATAGAATACCTGATTTCATCAGTATTTCTCAGTATCTTAAGGGTGAGTGGCAAGAAGATGGGCACAGATTCTTGTCAGTGGTGCCCAGCAACAGAATCAGGGTCAATGGGCACCAACTGGAACCCAGGAGGTTCCACTTGAGCAGTAGGAGAAACTTCTTTGGGGTGAGGGTGGCCGAGCCTGGAGCAGCTGCCCAGAGAGACTGTGGAGTCTCCTGCTCTGGAGAGATCCCAAACCCACCTGGCTGTGACCCTGGGCACCCTGCTGTGGGTGACCTGCTGGAGCAGGGGGTGGGATGAGGTGATCTCCAGAGGTCCCCCACCATGCTGGGATTCTGCATGATTCTATGAGTCTGAATTACCTTTTATAAAACTCTGAGATGCTCAGAGTAAAGCTGCTGGAAAAGATTATATTTAGAATTACACTGATGACTATCCAGTGTTTGTCATACCAGTGCTGCTTTCCAGATACTTGACTCACTTGAAACATCTAAATGCTTCATTAGTTTTGACTTAGAGTCTAGTTTGAACACAGGTGTCCAGAGGTGAGCCCTCACTAAGCCACACAGATGAAAAGGTGGACAGCAGGTATTGAAGGTCTCCCCCAACTCAACGGAGGGCCCATCTCACTGGAGGGTCTGTGGGGAAAACTAACTGGTTTGAATGGTATAAAAAGCTTTTTGTACATCAAAGAGGGATATTAAAGGCTATGATGATGTGGTTCCTCCAACATTAGTGGCAAATTTTCTACAAGCTTCCCAGAAGGTAAGATTTCAACCCCAGGCTTCAGTATGTTATGACTAAACAGAGACAGTGACTCACTGTCCACCACATATGTATCTTCCCTGGATGCTTGACAAAACTTGAGCAAATAATGGGCATAGGCTTGTTGGCTAGTACAAATATCAGAGAATCTTCTGTTCAGGTCAAATCCAAGGAAGTTTCCCCCTAATTTTTCTGATTAAATAGAAGAAAAATAAATGTTTTATGCCAAGTCAAGACAGAAAATTATGGTCAACCCCAAATGAGTTGTTTATTTCAGAGGTTATTTAATCTTTATTAAATATTTAGGATTTTCTTAAGAAATAGATGAAAAATATGATTTTAACATGAAAAACGAAATGGCTTTTCAAATAGATTGCTTGGGTGTTTTTTTTTTTCTTTGTCTGTATGTGTGGTGCTGTTTTTTCCTGACACCATGAATAATTTTGGTCCCTTCAGTAAAATTATTTTTTGTCAAATTTGTCTATTCCAGCTACAGATTTGACTTATTTCCAAGCAGCAAAGGTTCATCTTTTCAGTCCTGGAAGTGAAAAACGAAATGGCTTTTCAAATAGATTGCTTGGGTGTTTTTTTTTTTCTTTGTCTGTATGTGTGGTGCTGTTTTTTCCTGACACCATGAATAATTTTGGTCCCTTCAGTAAAATTATTTTTTGTCAAATTTGTCTATTCCAGCTACAGATTTGACTTATTTCCAAGCAGCAAAGGTTCATCTTTTCAGTCCTGGAAGAAGAAACTTCGTTCCTCT
>NW_008582532.1:84091-96801 GCF_000691845.1 Merops nubicus | reverse complement strand
AGGAGGAAGGCTATAAAAAGGCAGTTGGATCCAGGGGTGATAAAGGTGGGAATTGCTCAGTTTTTTTATTTTTTAACTGGATATCAAAGGAGTATATTGGAATTTCCTGTGGCAAAGAGACTGATAGACTGAATTCCTTTTAGGAAATGAATCTGGAATTCTGTAACAATACATATTTCTCTTAAACCCTCTATCCTTAGCCTGTATCTTCAGCTACCATGTCTGCACATCTCTGTTGGGTTCTACTGCTTGGCTACACATTGAACCTTGGAAACTCAAAGTTGTTTGAGTTTGCAGAGCCTGAGGACAGTGACATTATGAACAACATTATCTGAAGCCAAGAGAGCAAAGGGCTCTTCCCCCAGAGTGGCAGATGCCAGAAGTGATTTGTTTGGGTAGATGGACTTTGCCAGGCAAAGGTGATGCACTCATGAGCACCTGCAAGTGCCAAGCGACTCCATCAGGGAGTGGGGTTGTGTTGGGGAATCACAGAATCAAGCCTGAGGACAGTGACATTATGAACAACATTATCTGAAGCCAAGAGAGCAAAGGGCTCTTCCCCCAGAGTGGCAGATGCCAGAAGTGATTTGTTTGGGTAGATGGACTTTGCCAGGCAAAGGTGATGCACTCATGAGCACCTGCAAGTGCCAAGCGACTCCATCAGGGAGTGGGGTTGTGTTGGGGAATCACAGAATCACAGCATGGTGAGGGCTGGAAGGGACCTCTGGAGATCATCTACTCCAACCTCCCTGCTAAAACCGGGTCCCCAGAGCAGGGTGCCCAAGATGGCATCCAGGTGGGCTTGGAATCTCTCCAGAGGAGGAGACTCCACCACTTCTCTGTGCAGCCTGCTCCAGGGCTCCAACACTCTCACAGCAAATAATTTTTTTCCTCCTGCTCAGGTGGAACCTCCTGGGTTCCAGCTGGTGCCTGTTGCCCCTTGTCCTGTCACTGGGCACCACTGACAAGAGTCTGGTCCCAGCTTCTTGCCCCCATCCTTTAGCTTTTCATCAGCATTGATCAGATCCCCTCTGAGTCGTCTCCTCTCCAGGCTAAACTTCTCCAGGGCTCTCAGCCTTTCCTCCTCATAGGAATGGTCCAGTGCCCTCAACATCTTCAGAGCCTCTGCTGGACTCTCTCCAGCAGTTCCTTGTCTCTCTTGAACTGGGGAGCCCAGAACTGGACCAAATACTCCAGAGGTGGCCTCACCAGACCAGAGCAGAGGGGCACAAGAACTTCCCTCTACCTGCTGGCCACACTCTTATTCGTGCATCCCAGGATACTATGAAAAAGAAAGATGTGGAAAGACATGAGAAAGATGTGAAGTGGATAGAAACTGTCACTGAGAGCCTCCAAAACCCATCTTAACCTACCAGAGTTGGGGGGAGGAGCAAGGATGACTTCATGTTTCTGCATAAAAGTCATTGCCTTTTCTGTAGGAGAGGAAAGACACTACAGGAGCAGATGCTGCTTCCCAGTCAGAAGTGACTTTCCTGTAGCTCGAGAAGGCTTCAAGAAAAACTGCAAATTATTTCTTCAGGAGTAACCCTGTTCTGTTTCACAGCCAAAAAGAAAAAAATGGGTGCCTCTCTTTGCAAGCAAGCACAAAGCTAGCCACTGCCCTTCAAACCCCAGTGACTGCATCAAGTCACAGCACTCTGAAATGCAGCAGAGCCAAGGCACGGCTCCCATGGCTCCCTCGGTGGCACGCACCGTGGCACACAGATGGATTTGGCTTTGGAGGGGCCAGTTCCACCTATGACCTGCCATGGGAGTGGCACTGGAGGCTGCCAGCAGCCCCAGCTGGAGGGTATTATTGCTCTGTAAGTGCCGTGTGTGCGGGTGATGGATAAGCACATCTCCACAGCCTGACTGCCGCGATGCGCGGGGCAAGGCATCCTCTCATTCGCCACCAAGAGGGTCTCTTGTGCTAAATGGCCTCTCTTAAATCAAAGCATTCAATCCCACTGAAGGTGGGAGCTGGGAGGGGAGAGATGGAAAACAAACAAGGTAAGACAATAAAAAAATCAATAGTGCTTCCCTATAAAATAGATTGAGATTTGCGGAATTCGCTTCCACTTGACGTCACAGGTACCACTTCAGCAGATTCATTTAAGGCCAAATTGAACACTTACCTTCTGGTCTGGTTTGCTGGACTGTAGCGTGGTCTGTTTGTGGTGGCTCTGGTCATTAATGTACGTAAAGCACTTTGAAGTATCATCCAGTGAGTGGCACGACCAGCAGCTCCAGCTTTCAACTTGTATCACAGTGGTGAGCACACCATGCTGCATCCTCCCTTGCATAGATGCTGCTGGCGATGCTACAGGCCAGTGAAACACAACCATGATGCTGTGGACCTTACTTTGCTTCTCTCCACACCCAAAAGCCAACACTGGCTTATGTTCTGCATTTCATCATGGAATCATAGGATCACACGATACTGAAATGGTTTGGAAGGGACTTTAAAGGCCATCTAGTTCCAACCCACCTGCCTTGGGCAGGGACACCTCCCACTAGACCAGGTTCCTCAAAGCTCCATCTAACCTGGTCTCGAACTCCTCCAGTGATGGAGCATCCACAACTTCCCCGGGCAACCTGGGCCAGGGTCTCACCACCCTCATTCCTTACATCTAATCTAAATCTCCCCTCCACCTGTTTGAACCCGTTCCCCTCATTCTACCACTACAAGCCCTTGTAAATACACCAACACTGGCCAACATCCTGTGTTTCATCTCCTTGGAAGGAGCTGATTGGTGACCATGCTGGAGCTTGTCTGCAGGTGGAGCTTCCAGAAGAGCAGTCTTCTGTGCCCTAGGAGGGACTGTGAAAGCCCTGACCTACAGATGTTTACCAAAGAGAGTTGCAAAACTGCAGCCCAAGCCATTGGGAGTGTTCTAAATGGACACACATTTGGTACTTTGTAAAATACTCAGCAGAGACTAGCTATTTTGGTACAGCATTTAAAGAAGACAGTGAGGCTCATATCACAGTTTGGCCAACTGCAAGATATTCCCAGTAATCAAGGGGGTGGTTTTTTTCTTTTCTTTTTTTGTGTTAAGAAACACCAGTTGTACTGGAAGAAAACAGTTTGAACCACACCATCATTTTGGTATTACAGACTCCAAAAGGGATGCTCACCTAGCACTCAGCAATGCCCTTGTCTTCTGGGGAAGAGACATACTTGAGTAGTCATGGGGGCCCATCAATCCCACAACTTATTCAGGTCACTGCATTTCACATCTTCTAAAGCAAAACAATTGGTGGGCTAAGGTTCTATGTGGTCGGATCTGCGGACATGAGCCCTGCACAGTGCAAAGTGTATGTGAAAGGTTACCAAATCATTACGTACAACAGAAGTCACTAATCACATCTAGCTTGGGGAAATTATTTGCAATATACAATTTCAGTATCAAAGATTTAAACAAAAAAGAGTATTTATTACGTAACTTGCACCTCTTTACTTAAGGCAAAATTTTCATTCATAGATATTTAAAGTTAGGGCTCTAGAAATCCACCTAAAATAAAATGACCTGGTTTTTTTTTTCTTTCCCTTCAAGTGAAAACTTCCTTCAATGCTCCCTCTAGTGCACAAGTGCACTAACGTAGTGCTGGTCTGTGACCCATCATTATTCAGCTGATGATCCTGCTGGAGTATGAGATTTACTCTTTATGACCTGGGGAAAGTGAAGGAAAGGAGTGATTATAGAGAGTTTTTATTAAAATTTGTCATTGTGGCCCTGCTGGGAAGATGCTGAGAAAATTTCAGTCTCTCCAGAAGAAGACAAGAAATTTTAGTCTCCCCAGAAGAAAATAGAAGAATTCACAGACTCCCCAGCTGCACTTTCCTGCAAAAATTTTCAAATGTTCAGCAAGAAACCTCAGAAACTGTGATAATGGGTGGCAAAATGAGTCTCAAAGATTAGAAAAGGTAAGGAGCTGGCTTTCAGGTCATGTGTGTACTTTACTATCTGAGGAAAGAGGCTCTGACGAGTTTCACCTCTCACGTTTTGTATACATTAATAAAGAAAACAAGACTCAGTAAGTGCCCTCAGATTGTCTACACTGTTTGATTGCCACAGAGGTCCCAAAAAGTAGAAAAACTCTCCCTAGCCAAGGACTACTGCCCTAATGGGTACAGGGCCCAGAAGAGCACCAAAGCTAGCGTGGAGAGGAGTCTGCAGACCTCAGGTCTCCAGCACAGTGATAGAGTTAATTCTTGTCTGGAACTTGGCTGAGATCATGTGGGACATAGATTTTTTAAGGTCTGGAAGGTAAGAATGATGTTTCTACTAACCAGTGGTTATCTCTTTTGATGATGTTACCCAGTGGGTATCAGGTTGGATGGGACTTTGAGCAACCTGTTCTAGCGGGAGGTGTCTCTGCCCATGGTGGGGGGTTTGGAAGAAGATGATCTTTAAGATCCCTTCCAACCTAAACCATTCTATGTTTCTATGATCTCCTAGAAATCCTTCTTCTTCAGCTCCAAGTCTTTCAGCTACAGGGATGGAGGGAAGCAAAGAAAGTCAGTAGGAAAGCAAGACACAGCTTAAATCTTCCTGTTGATATCGTGAAACCACATGAAAGTCTCCCCCTGCTCTTGAAGGAAAACTGCAAAGCTGCCTTCCTCAGGAGATTCACCACAGAGGCATTAGGTATTTAACCAGCTGCAAATGGACATGGCTTTGGATATAAATCTCACCGAGGCTGTAAAGGGGAGGCTCTAGGACCAAGTGATCACTTTAGTAACAGGTAAAATCTCTGTCACGTCGACAAGAGAGTTAACTTTGGCTCATGTGGCTTAGTCATTTTGTTGTTGAGAGTGAATCTCAATTTGACCTCCTGAAATTGAATATTCACTTTAGCCTAGATTTGCAAAGCTATTTGTTAATGCGCACATACCGGGCTGTTTTCTCCAGGGTTTTAAAGAAAAAACTCATTTCAATGTAAAATTCACCGGATCAAATTGAAATTTATTTTGAGAAGAGTTAACATTACTGATTTTCAGGCTCAGACAATCACTTCCATGTCAGATTGTAATTACACCTTTTTGTGCATCAGCTGCATGTATGGTATGGAAAAAAAAAAAAAGTAAGATAATGCTGTTTCTTTCAGCTACAGAAAAGACCTTTGTACTGTCCTTCCCTGGAAATTGCCCACACTGAAAGAAAAGAAGTGATATATTTCAATCAGTCTGCCAGCACGAGTTAACACATTAATTGCATAAAGATATTTGTCTTACCCAAAGTTTTGTTTGATGTTGACTCGCGATTGTCTGCTAGGTGTCTGCACAGCATTTTCTTTATCCTGCAGCAGTTTCCAATGCCATAAAAATCTTTTTTTTTCTGTTAAACAGCAACATTAAAATATTGCAGTGCTGACCTTAATGGTTTACAACATTCAGCTAAGGAGCTCCAGTCTCTAAAATAAGGGTAAAGCACATAGTAAAAGTCTAGTCTCTAAAATAAGATTAAAGCACACAGTAAAAGTCTATCTAAGGAGAATTAAAGCCTCAGAAGAAGACTGACAACCATGATGTAATTTCAGCCTTTTTTTGCACCTCCATAAGGTCCTATCCAGCCAAGTAGGTGTGCAATTGATCAGAGCATTGTAAGAGTCCAGTGTGGTTGTGTAGGACTGGGATGGCAGGGATTTGGCCCCAAAGAAGACCTCCTCACTGAGCAACAGCAGCAGGCTATGGAAGTGCAAGATGATTTCATACTGCTGGAGTGTCTCTGTGCTTGTGTGCAGGACTGAGCACAAAGCATTATTGAATCAGGAAGGGAGATGTCTTCTGGTCGCTTCGCCCTGGTGCACCAGGCTACGTAAGTTGTAGGAAAATGGAGAACTGAATATCATGGCTTTAATGTTATTTAATATTTTATTAGGTTAAATGGACACACATTTGGTACTTTGTAAAATACTCAGCAGAGACTAGCTATTTTGGTACAGCATTTAAAGAGGGCAGTGAGGCTCATATCACAATTTGGCCAACTGCAAGATATTCCCAGTAATCAAGGGGTTTTGGTTTTGTTTTGTTTTGTTTTTTTTCTTTTTTGTGTGAAGAAACACCAGTTGTACTGGAAGAAAACAGTTTGAACCATACCATCATTTTGGTATTACAGACTCCAAAAGGGATGCTCACCTAGCACCCTGCTATTTCCCCAAAATCTGGCGGGAGACTCTGCATAGTCCAGCCACATAGAGCAACTTGTGAAGCCATCAGCTATCCTCTGTGTAAAGAGAGAGCTCAAGACTTCATTAGGGAACACTAGAGATGCAAAATAGCAAGTGATTAAATGGCTATGGATGTGCTAGAAAAGATATGTGAGCCCACACCCCAGAAGGCTGAAATCCCCCCAAACACTTATTGGTGACTCCCTGCTTCAGAAGTTGTTAGAAATAGTAAAAAATCATTTAGGTAAATCTCAATAATATGTGCTGTAAATTCAAAAGGAAAGGATCCACAGTACTGTTTGCATAAATTCCTGACAGCACAGAAAATTTGGCCCACTAGCCTTTGGAAAGATGGGAATGCTTGTGGGGACCTGGAGGATCTTGGGAACAGAAATTCTGCAGTGTTGAATGTGACCCCTCTTTACAAGACCTCATTTTAATATTAGCACAGCAGGCCAAGGAGTCAACAAGAGTTAATTATTCCTTCTAACAAATTAAATCTTAAGAGCTGTCATTTTTATCAAGCAGCAGAGGATCAACATCATCTTACAGGCAAATTCTGGTCCTTCAGTTTCTGCAGCAGCTGAGCATGAAGAAAACCCAACAGAGCTTGTTCCCAGGACAGCCCAGTTAACAGGACTCTTTCCACTGGATCCACAGGGTTCGGTCAAGGACTTGTAATAACAACCCCAACACAGCTCCCACTGAAACTGCTGGAAAAATATTCCAAGTGGGCTTCCTATTTCCTCCAGAAAGTCTTTCACAAGGTGGCAATGGTGACCAACGTTTTTTCCCCTCGCTATAGTACTTTTAGACAGTAGTCTGTAATTCATAATGAAAAACAACAATAATATTGCTTTACATAGGAAGATAAAAGCCTTCCTTTGCAGCAATGAAACTCAGATGTCTTGAGCAATGTGTGTAGCTTAAGGGTTTTTTTCTGACAGTGCAATATTGTATATAATAACAATTACCAATGACCTCTATTAGGTTGTCCAGTCTCATTAAGGCCAATGCATTTGGTACCTGCCACTGCCAATTTGCCTCAACAGAGGTTTTATTCAGTGGATATGATAGAGCTGTAAAGCAATCTTTTTTCATTTAAATAGTTTAATTGAGGAATGCTATCAGATGTTTCAAAATTTAATGCATACAACAATTTGCTTCCCCTATCTCTTTTCAGAGTTTAGTTTGGAGAAAATGACATCTGATTCTTATAGAAAGAAAGCAATTACATTTTGGAGCCTGCCTGCCCATATTGCATATGTTTTTAAACATAAAAAGAAGTTCTTAATATGTAATTGTCAGGTAATAAAAAGGAAAATATTTTACTTTGCATTTATGAAGTAATTTTTCAAAAGCATAAGGGAATTACATGTTAACGTTTTTCGTTTATTACCACACTCCTAATGCTACACTGTTTTCACAAGTTTAGATTAAAAAAAAAAACAGATCTGATGCTCACATATTAGTATGATAATACCCTATAAAGTAATTAGGGCAGGGGAAACCACAAAGGTTTGTCGATTCTGATAAGCCTACGCCCGCTCTAGGGCATCATCAGAAACCCACCGGGAGTTTCTCCACCGACTTCTATGGGTCCCAACTCTTAAATTAATCTTCTGAGAAACTTCAGACCCAGCTACTCCATTTAATTATCTGTTTTTTCCCCACATTTTCTGTTACTTCACCTGGAGCATGAGCCTTGCAAACCAATGCACTGCCGTGAAGCTCGGCTCTCCTTTGCAGAGGGGAGAGGGCGGCTCTGTGCCTGTGCCTGCACATGGAGCTGAGGACTGGAGTATCCTCAACACTAGCCTAGACTAGAGTCCAGTCCTAGGACTAGAAGACCTCAACAATGTTCACACTTCTCTGGCCACGGACCATTTCCACTCCTAAAAACTGGGTCATTTGGTTGAATATCCTACAGCAGATAATCTAAGAGTAACCCAAGCAACTGATCAGCTTGTTTTCAGGAATTAGCCCCAAATTTCCTACACTGCACCACCAGGAATTTTGAGCTGTGAGTAGAATACTGTGTACATTTCCTTAGATTGTTTGTTGTGTTTCATTTTATAGAGCTGACCTCACTTCTTAGAAAGGCACTTGTTCTCCACAAAGCCAGTAAATACCACCCAGTTGTCTTAAAGTAAATCACATGTTTATGAAGGGCTGGATTGCAGTTTCTTTAAATACTCACCTATACTTCTTTTAAGTTATTCTTGCTTCATAAAAACAAATGCTTGAAGATAATCCCAGTGAGTAAAGAAAGGCTGAACTTCAGCAGGGAATGGTAAGTTCACCTTCTCTTCCTCCCATGGCTTCTTTGTTGGAACAAATACATCTTGAAATCTCTGTTAACTTTCAGCTAGAAAAATACAAACCCAATTATTAAAAGTACCAAAGTATGTCAGAAGGGAAGGGAAGGGAAGGGAAGGGAAGGGAAGGGAAGAGGGAAGGGAAGGGAAGGGAAGGGAAGGGAAGGGAAGGGAAGGGAAGGGAAGGGAAGGGAAGGGAAGGGAAGGGAAGGGAAGGGAAGGGAAGGGAAGGGAAGGGAAGGGAAGGGAAGGGAAGGGAAGGGAAGGGAAGGGAAGGGAAGGGAACCCATCATAGCTCAGAGACTGCCTGGAGCATGGGACATCTCTGTCTCCTCTCACCTCACACCCTATGCAGGGTAGTGCCAGCTGTGCCAGGAGCTCTCATGAGCTACTGTAGTTAAAGACTCATCAAGGGGGAACCAAAGCCCTTTTTTTTTGGAGTGTCTTTGGAAGGAAAACACTCCATGCACAGAGTGGGGACCTGAAGTAGCAGTGCTAAAAATAAGTTTTCCACAGAGCTGGTGAAGTATTGGCAGCAACTGCTAAGATAACCTACTCTGTTCCTGCTCTTCCCTGTAAGTCACCATTTGCCTATCAGTAGTGTCACAATACCATAAAAACCCTTCAGGAAACCCTGTAAATCTTATTCAGAACAGCAGAAACAATCCAGCTGAACTCACCAAGTGCCCATACCATCCCCAGACTCTCTGAGAAGTTTAAAGGGCCTCCACTGAAAACACTGTCAAAGCCCTGGAGCAGGTTGCCCAGCGAACTGATGGATCTCCAGCAACAAATACCTCACAGTATATGGTTTAGGTCCGGCTCATCTGGCCTTAAGTCAAGGTCATGCATTAAATGACTTTCTGGGGTTCCTTCCAGACTTATTTGCTGCAATTCTACAACTTCAATCAGGGGAGAGAAGATAGCAGCCAGGGGATGTATCAGCCTAGGTAGACACACAGCATCAGGCGGGCACAGCGGCTGTTTTACAGACTTGCTGGTACCTCCTGACTTAGTGCCACTTAGTGCGAGATTAATGCCATGTGAATGCAGCTCATGTCCCCAGCTGGGATTTCCTACAACCTACTGCTGATGCTTTGCTGGCAGCAAGAGCAACAAGCTTTCAGTTTACTGTTGGAGGTCAAGGTAAAGTGATTTCAATTAGAGGAGGATCACGTAGGTCTCAATCCAATGCAGGCAGGTTGTGTAACAATGGCAGCGTGAAGAGGAGAGTCATTTATTTATTTCTTAGCTGCATGGTTTGGGCTTTCATTTTCCCTCTCTCTTTTTACAGTCTTCCTTGTCCCTTCTACCACTCAAAGGGTAATACAAAAACGCATTAGGGTTCTTTAGTTCCTTTGCTTTCCTCAAGCAGTTGCTTGGTCTGCCCCCATCACCCCAGTAATTAGCAGTAATGAAGTGGAGGAGAAGGAAGCAAAGATGGAAAACAAATATTCAGCTAACCAGTTTCTTCCCCTTGTGACATTTGCTTCTGTGCCATGCAGCTGCACTTCAAAACCCCACACTTATTTACATGCCTCTGAGAGGAAGGGCATGTGTTTGTTGCCCTGTTCAAAACGGAGCACATATTTACACGCTTTCCTGAATTGGGGCCACACAACCTTCTTTTTCCTTGACACTGCTGGCAACCCTTTGTTTCTGCTGGTCAAACAAAACAGAACGAAAAAAAATAAAGGAGACCAAGGAAAGAAAATGTATTTATTAAATGGTTCTATAAATAAAAGAACGGGGATGATACAGGAGGCTCTGATCTCAGAGGGGTGATGGCAAAGTGCTACTGATAAAGTGGCTACGATTCAGATCAATAGCAAACAAGACAGGCAGGTGAATTTCCCCTTTGATCTTCATTCCCCGTGCAGCCTGAGTTGGTCTGACTGTGCCACACAAATTACTGCTTTGTGCAGGGGAAAAGCAGTTTGCTGGGCTTTTTGCTTATTGCACGAGTGGATTGGATGGCAGATGATAAGTGTCGCTTGTTATCATTTCAAGAAGCCACTGGAAAATGGTGGCTCCAGCACTTCAACTCCATGTGTCAACATTTTTTGTGTCCACAGGATGTTACTAGTTTGAAACACAGATCAGTGCTAAGTAGTCTTAATATAATAATAAAACAAGACTTAATCTGGAGGAAGAAAATAAAGCTCAGGGCAGGGTTCATCTGTAAAGCTATAAATATACCGTAGGGAAATTTAAGGGAGCAAAACAGGGATGATGGGACGTGATGGTTTATAAACCAGAGCCATGGTTTTGGCCTCAAAAGCTGTGTTATAACTTGTTCAGCACTACTACTGACTTAGGAAATACCACATCAGCTTTGTGCCTTATTTTCTCCAGCAAGAAAGCAGGCATGGCTGAGAAAAGCTTTGCAAGCCTAGGATGGGAGGTGACTTTTGACCTTCAGAGCTTGGAATTCAACAGTGTGGATGGAGACCAGCTGGCTACATCAGAGTAAGCCCAAACTAGATTCCCTGCTGGAAGTCACTTTTCTAAAGCTCTGGGGATTTCCATTGAAAAGGTTTGAAATTTTCAAGAAAAATGGGTGATATCACTCCTGTAAAGAGCTGGAGGGTGGTTTTTGCCTTTAGCTTTTCCCCTCAGTGACAAGGGCAGGAGGGACACTTTGCAGGACTAGCCTCAGTTCCCTGAAGGAACCAAACGATCCATCAGATTACAGATTGTATGCAAGGTTGTGAGGCTGGACGCCCACCTGACCCTTGAGCCTGGACAAGGAGTTGCATTGGGGCAATTCCAAAACAGGAGAGTTGCGGGGTGAGCTAGAAGCTGCTCTCCAGGAGTTTTGCTTTTTCTGCAGCACATAACTGCAGGAGCACTCATCTCAAACAATGAAGCTATTGGGGATGGGGAGGGGGTTATAGGTCACATGGACCACCTTTCACAGAATCCATCTCTGTGGTCCACAGAACAAGTCAAGCCTCACTGGGTATTTACTGTTCCTGGACTGTGGTGGGTGAGGGCTCATCTACAAGGCAAAGCTGTTAAACCAGAAAATATTGGCTTCCTAGATGTCCTCAGTTTTATCACAACAGCCTGGTCTGTTGCAGACATAACTTCCCTCTAACAGGACTGATAGCTTCTCACAAAATAAATAATGATCTTGCAGCTTCTATGCCCTCTACTACTGTTCAACTTTCCAGCCAGCTGTTTTAATTGTTTTAAAATTAAGTGTACACCATGGAGATCTGTGGGTAGTTGAAACTTGGAATGTGCTTTTGACTGTGGCTAATGAGTCAGTGATATCCAGTCAAATGTATGTCACCCTACAGGCTTCTGAACGATCAGTGGACAATCTCACACTTGGTTTTATGTAATTTTCGAGCTGGTTGTGGCTTCTTTCCTTTTTATATCCTGGATACCTCAGCACTGTAGGTCTGTCACTGGCTTTTAAGTAGAGGAACAAGTATGAGTAATGGAAAAAAAATCACATTTCCCAGATATTGTGCTGCACATGAACACAGCTGCCATTCATTCATCATCAAATCATGAGTCTTTAATACCAGCACAAGACCAGTAGAAGTAACCTCTTGTTAACAATGATAAGGAGATCAGCAGGTTTCACAGCAAACAAAATCCAGCCAGGGGACTGGCAAATGAACAAGCTCATCTTTTCCTCCCTGGGGCAAACAGCCCCATCTTGCAGGGTGAAATCCAGATGTAACTAAAGCAGCCTCAACCCCTGATGGGGAATGATACAGCCCCTATGTTCCCATGAGCCCTGTGGATCATCTTAACAAAATTAAACTCTTGTTGCACGTGATCCAGGCTTGGGGATGAGTGCCTGGAAAGCTGCCTGGTGGAAGAGGACCTGGGGGTAGTGATCGACAGTCACCTAAACGTGAGGCAGCATGTGCCCAGGTGGCCAAGAAGGCCACGAGCATCCTGGCCTGGACCAGCACTATTGTGGCCCACAGGACTAGATAAATGATTGTCAGCCTCTGCTGAGCACTGGGGAGGCCACATGACAAATCCTGGGTTCAGTTTTGGGCCCCTCAAATCTATGAAGGACCCTGAGGGGCTGGAGCGTGGCCAGAGAAGGGCAACGGAGCTGCTGGGGAAGGGTCTAGAGGCCAAGTGTGGGGAGGAGCAGCTGAGGGAGCTGGGGGTGCTGAGCCTGGAGCAAAGGAGGCTCAGGGGAGACCTTCTGGCTCTGCACAGCTCCTGACAGGAGCCTGGAGCCGG
>NW_008582532.1:80461-84060 GCF_000691845.1 Merops nubicus | reverse complement strand
GGGGCGGGGGGGGGTCGGGCTCTCCCCCCAAGAACAAAGCCACAGGACAAGAGGGAACAGCCTCAAGTTGTGCCAAGGGAGGTTGAGGTTGGATATTTGGAAAAAATTCTTGACAGGGTTGTACAGGGCTGTGCCAGGCTGCCCAGGGCAGGGGAGGAGTCCCCACCCCTGGAGGGATTTTAGAGCTGTGGAGACGTGGTGCTGAGGGACACGGGTTACTGGTGGACTTGGTAGTGTTAAGTCAATGGTTGGACTTGATGATCTTGCAGGTTTTTTTCCATTCAAAACACTTCTATGATTCTGTGATCTCTTCCAGGGGTTTCTAAGTCACTTTGCTGACTTAGAAACTTTATTGAGTTGATGAGGAGAGAAATTTAAATGGCGTATCAATAACAGACCAGATCTTCAGAGAGCTGGCAACCACAGCTGTGAGAGTTTCTCCACCTAAGGTAACATGAATCAGGGGGAAACTGAGGGCTACAGTCATTGCTGCTGGAGGTGTGCAAGAACTGAGGACATCAGCCCCTTTAGCTTTCCCCATTGCAGTGTCCAGGAATTAGTTGGAGTGCAGAGTCCCTTTGTCCTCAGCAGGAGCACAGACTTCTCCCAGGGTGTCCCAAACTTCAGCTGGGCTGGAGGAAAGCAAGCAATGGGCCCATCTTTTTCCACTGCCAGCTGAAGGATCATGGTCTGACTCAGCTCCTAGCTGGAGCTCCTCAGATAGGTGTTGAAAAAGTGGTGGGGTAGCACTAGGCCATTGCACCTGTGCATGTGGGCAAAGCAGAAGTCCTTGAGGAGTACAGCGACCTCCAAAAGAGAGCACAGGAGATGGCACTGAATGAAGTGGCAGATGAAGGTGTCTTAGGATAGGTTTTAATGTCAGGGAAGAGGCTGCCATGATGTACATGGCCCTCCCAGGGACGAATTATGCTGTGCACCTCCTTGTAGCAGTGGTGAAGGAGATATGGCCAAGATTGAGTTCATTCCCTGGCTTAGGCAAGGCCTCTGAGCAGCTTGGACTGTGACTACTAAAGTGATGCATTTATGGAGAACTATTGACTTAAAACCTTCAGGGATTTTGGCATGGATTTTAGTAGGAGCACAACTTCATTCTTGATCTCCACATAAAGAATCAACCTTTTGTGTTATTTGCTGGTGGTAACGTACAGGGAAGTGGAGGTAGAGTTACTTGGTGCCACCACAAAAATGGGAGCTGATGGTGGAACTTTGAAATTGTGTCAGTGGAAATCTGATTTTTAATTGACATTTCTGAATATGCATATTACAGCTTGAGTATTACATAAAATGTACCTCTATTATATGGTGTGCAATGCCAGTCAACGTGAGTAAAAATGGAAGGGGCTTTTTGTTCCGTTCAATTTTAATCAAATTCTACAGAGCAGCATTTCTATGGCCCATTTAAAATTTAAACAAAGGCAGAATAGCTCCCTCCATATCTATACCCTCTTACTATTGTTGCAAGAAAAGAACAAGTAAAAGCTCAAAGAAGCCCTTACCATCCCATTGACACCGGCCAGATGCAAGCTGTACAGATATTTTAACCTCACTAAACAACTGTTTGAAATGTCTTTGCCTTCTATTTGGGGGTTCTAAAGAGCCTGATGAAATGATACCTGGAGAAAGTGGCCCGTCCTATTGTTCGTGAGATATCTCTGTGGATTCTTAATAGCAATTTTGAATACTAAGCAGTTGCCCTGGTGCCTGTTGTGAGATTCTCAAAAATCTGCTCCAAAGCGAAAGAGACAAAAGCGAATGAATGAGATCAAATTGAGCTGTAGCAGGGGACAGATGGGACCCACTCATTAATGTAACCTGGCCTATTCATGACATTCTCTTCCACACAGAACAAGGTTCTAGTAGATGGAACTAAGATGGAAATGATCTGTAGTTCCTAAGATCTGCTTTACACTGACATTTGGGCTCTACAAGGGATGTGTTTAAACGGAAAATTTGAGAGGCTCAATATATTTTGAAAATGTTTTTTTTTTTCAGTGAAACCTGATAACTCAACATTTGCCATACAAATTGGGCTGCTCTGTTTAACAGCAAATTTTCTCGAATGTTCTCAGAGATGAAGATATGAACTTAAGTGTCTAGAGGCCAAGTGTGGGGAGGAGCAGCTGAGGGAGCTGGGGGTGCTGAGCCTGGAGCAAAGGAGGCTCAGGGGAGACCTTCTGGCTCTGCACAGTTCCTGACAGGACGAGGCCCAGGAAAGTTTAGGTTGGACCTGAGGAACAATGTCTTCTCTCCAAGGGCTGTGCAGGGCTGTGCCAGGCTGTACAGGGCAGTGGTGGAGTCCCCATCCTTGGAGTGGTTTCCAAGCCATGGAGGTGTGGTGTTGAGGGACACGGGTTATTAGTGGACTTGGTAGTGTTGATGATTGGACTTGAAGATCTTAAAGGTCTTTTTCCAGCATAAATGATGTTATGACTCTGTGAAGATACTGTGTGACTTCATGGTGTAAGAAGCACAGATATAGAAAACAGTAAAATTTTCAGACTGTACCCTTGGAGAGAAGGATGCTCAAACGCAGCATAGAACCAGGATGTGGAGCCGTTCTTCTGCTTCACTGCTGATTTCCTGTGCCACCCTGGGTCAGTTGTGACCGTGATCAGAACTTTCACAGCTTGTTTCTCAAGAATACAGAAAACTTTAAAAGTTACAGTGTAGGGCTTGGCAGTTTTTCATTATATTCTGAAAATCTCACGGTCTTTAATTGTCATAGCTCCTGAGCTCTGTATAGCTGCCTAACAGTATTAGGTTAAGTAAATAGTTTTCACAAAGAACTTAATTAAATTTCTTAACTTGCTGCCCCAGGATATTTTGGAGGCTGAAAGTTCAAATGGGTTTAAAAAGAGAGTAAATATATTCACAGAGGGGAAGTACTCCTGTGGTTACTGTACCAGTAGTCCAGATGCACTCTCAACTCAAGCAGTCCCTTGACAGCTCGTTGCCAGAAGCTTGAAGGAGGTGCCAAAGGAAGAAACATTCTCTAGATCTCTTTTTCTGGACTTCTTCCCTGAACATTCATTATTGCTCTCTGGAGGAGAGAAAATACAGAACTAACTGGATTTCTTAACCCTGACAGATAAGCCTTGGGCATATCTTCTGAAAATTGCCACTTCAAAAGTCAATAACTGGTGAGGTTATAAGTAACTGCAAACTGGATCTCACCAAGCATTCTCCATCTGTGTGATGTCAGTCCCTCTGTTTATACACATAAGACAGATGTAAAAAAGGAAAAATCTAACATCTGATTCTACCAACATCAATGGCCAGTAGTTAATTTGGCTTGTGGAAAATCATTGCTCTTTTCCAAGGCATATGCTAATTGTTAGCTGATTTTTGCTGCTGGGCAAGTTGACTTTTATTAACAGTACCAACCGTTGACATCCAAACTTAAGGCTTTTACTTCTCAGCTATGATCTCTGAGACTGTCCTTTGTGACCAGCAGAGCATGGGGATGAGATAGCATTTTTGTTCTGACACTCTCCCCATGCTACAAGCCTACGGGTCTATGCAAACTAAGGAGTTCCATCAAGAACTAGCTGCAGAAGATTTTGGTTCTCAGCTTCAGA
>NW_008582532.1:66768-80430 GCF_000691845.1 Merops nubicus | reverse complement strand
GAATGTCTCGTGTCTCTGGCTTCCCCTGCTTGCATGCACCAGCCGTTTTGAACAGATATTCAAGCAAAGAGGCTTCAGGTAACATCAGCTTTGCATGCTGCTGCCTGGCCTACTGTGTGCTTACCAGAGGCCTTTATCCAGTTAAACACTGGTGGATCAAAACAGAAAGGTGATCTGAACATAATTAGGACCCTATACACTCCCTGCTGACATCACCAAAGTGAGGGGATATACTCAAAGAGAAAGATGCATATAGATGCTCATTGTGTTACAGTCTTAAGCTACGTCCAGACCCATATAAACTTTTATATATATCCCAATTAATACATTAAAATAGATAATCCTGACAATGAAGCTTGATAAGGAAGAATTTTCACATGCAGCTCCCATGTTCCCAATAGAGTGGAAAGATATGGCCTTTCACTGGGGTCATAGAAACACAGAATCATAGAATGGCTTGGGTTGGAAGGAACATTTAGAGGTCAACTCGTCCACCCCTCTGCAGTAAGCAGGGACGTCTTCAACTAGATCAGCCCTGTGGGCTCACCTTAGGACAGCTTAGACTCACCCGAGCTATGGACCAGCAATGAGTTTCTGAGGCTGGGAGACTACAAGGGTACATAGAGCAGCTGCTGGAAAGCATGGGGAGATCTGCCCAGCCTCATGGAGTGGCTCTGCCCACACAGCCCCTGCAGTGGGACTGCCCTGGGACATCCCAGGCAGGTACACCATGCTCCAGGTGGCTCTCAGGAATGGCACTGAAGGTTACTCCTGACACTCGTAGGACACCCAGAATACTTGGTAGATCTGTGGAAAATAACTACCAAAGTGCCAGTGGGCTTCATCAGGGCAAGCACTCAGCAGCTAGCTGGAGCTAAAACAGGGTCTAGGAAATGAATAGAGGAGGGGTTTATGTCAAGCTGAATTGTGGAACATCTCCTTTTCAGCCATGCGTCGTTTGCGATGCTCTGTCACCCTTAGGCCTCATAATTAGCAGAGAAATCAAGCTGCTGGCCACTGTTGGGTGGCTGTAGAAGAGAGAATTTCAATTTCAAAACAGCCTGATTTTTCCATTTCCTGATGGCCCTCCCAGAGGAAAAAAAAAAAAAAAAAAAAAAAAAACACAACAAAACCAAACAAAAACCAGACAAACCCACACACAATGCATTACATTTAATCAAACTTATGCAGTAGAGGGTGGGTTGGTTTGTTTGTTTCATTTCATACTTCCATATTCCACCCATGGAGCAATCTTGCTGGTAGGGAGGATAAACAAACAACCAACCAAACAACCCAACCACTGGGCCTCTAGGAGCCGTTGTTATTTATTTCCACAATTAGCAGTCGAGTTCTGGTGCTGTGCCCAGAGAACTCCTCTCATTTTTCAGCGTGTCACTCTGTGCACAATATGCTTTTAGGAATTGAGGATTAAGGCGGCTGATTGTGGGTGGTTTATGAAACTTTTTATGGGAAGCCATATAGCCAAACCCTTAGAGAATCAGACCATCATTTTAATGGGCTTATGTTGTGTACAAGACTGTTCAGTTAGATTTTCGCACAGTACAGAGCGTCTTGATAGAGAACTTGGATTAATCAGGGATGCTGTTGCCAGTTGATGCTGTGGGTTGTTTTCTGAATTAGCAACAAGCTATGAGTGGTGCTGAGAACAGCCTGGGGGCGGCCGCCCTTCCTCCTTAAAGATACTGAAATGCTTGGATTCCAGCAGGGAAACATCTACAGATCTATTTGTGAAACAAACTTAATATAGACTCTGTTTGGCAAACGCCTGGAATATAGAGTTAGAGTGGAGAAGGCAACTCTCCTCATCAGAGATGGTTTCTCTGAAGTCCCGTGCCACCGGGATGCTTGGCAGGGCAGCACTGGGAAGAGGTCATCACAGTCACAAAACCTATTTGCATTGTATTTGCCCATATGAAAAATACACAGGTATCCTTACTAGCAGGAAAACAGAGATTTTAGAGAGCTCAGTCACCTCCTGAAAACATCAAGCACTCAGCACCTCCCAGGATTCAGTCATATACTTCAGCTGTGACAGAGGGATGAGTATTTAAGGCATAGATCTATGGCATAACATTCAGATTTACCAGAGATGTCATCCTCTTCCAGGGTTGTTAAATGTATTGATTAATTGCCTATTGTTAAAGTTATTGATTGATGAAACTGCAGTATAAATACTGGCACCATCGGTTACTCCACACAGATTTTAAGCTGAACACTTGAATGTTATATCTCTTTTTGTGTTGTAAATCAAGGGAGTTTCATGCTAAATTCTTACTCTGCCCTTGCCCCCGGTTGCTGGTTCCTCTTTCAGTTGTAAGACCCCTTTAAGCATCATTTTGCTACAAGGAATTCACAATGACCCCTCATCTCTGTCTACTGTGCTCCAGGTACTGGGACCATCTTGAATGTCCAGTTTCCATTTAGCATGGTACTGGAGCTTTCTGAAGATCAGTTTTTAATGTGTAACCAGAAAATCACCACCCACCTTTCAGGATGAGCAAAGAGCCAAAGAGGTAAACCATGAGACGTGTTCCCAGGAAGAACAAAGGAGACACTTTTCTGGATGATGCTGAGCCTTCAAATACACCTGTGACCTGAAGACCTGATGAACCCTGCTATAAATCCTATAATGAAAAAAAACCCAAAAACATTTTGAGTGCTACCTACTTTCAACAACTTTATAGGAACATTTGAAGGGAATCCTGAAAAACATTTCCCAAAGCCTTCAAGGTCAATCCACCATCATCATTACTGAAGTGTTCCAAGACACTCCATGTTGATTAACTGCCATCATATTTAATTAGTGCTCGAGTGGCACTTCATCCAGCTTATTGTGAGAAATCCCTTTATCTTGTTATTGGCATTGCAGAGTTTTTAATTAGTATAGGTGTAGGGAATCTCCTAATGATCTCATGTCTGAATAACCATCCAGGCTGTGCAGAGGGTTGCTCGGTTGTCGCTGTATCTCCAGAGGGTGCTTTTCCATTAGGGGAGAAGAGAAACATAAATATCCTCAGCTGAGGCACCAGGAGTGTAAGGATGCTTTGAGACCAGCTCAACTTGTCAGAGATGTGTGTGAGTGGGATACATCCAACAGTTTGGGCACTCCTGTCTAAGGCTTCACCATCTTCCTAGGAAATATTCTTGTTTTGTCCTGCTGCCAACTCAAAACCTCTTCATGCGACACCACTCATCAATACCAACAAATCTTAGTAATAATTTTTCAATTATCCTTAATCTTCAGTTTGATTTCCCTTTTAAATTCATCTTTGCTCAACCAGACAAGCTCATCTGCTCAAACCCTCCTTGCCACCATGTGCCTTGGAGTGACCAACTTGGTGACCTTTCAATGAATCAATTTCTCAACATTCATCTTGAAGTTAGCTACAGGTAAGAAACTTCAGAAAGGGTCAGGGGCAGCTACAGAAAGGTAGTGAATGAAAAGTAACTGTAGGAAGGTGACTCTCTGTTATCAGCAAAAAAGGAAGTCCTCATCTGGCCTTAGCCACCTCTATGCCAGAAAATGTGGTTATTTAGATTTCTCCTCCAGGCAGTGAAGAGAGGAAACCTCCTTGGAACGCTGTTCCTCCCTTCATCTTAGACATCCTCTTCAAAGGGACAAATCACCCTCTAAACCAGTCTGCTGGCAGTGGGAGCCGTGGCTGCTAGATCCAGAGCAATCCTGAATCACAGGTGGGTTTTGAGACCCACCGCTCCGTGAAGAGGGAATGGAAAATAAAATGTAGTTCTCGAAAGGACAGACAGGTGCAAAGGCATGAACAGAAGCAAGAAGCCAACCCTCTCTTTCCCAAGCTGCCTTAATGACATTCCTGAAAAGCAGCAAACTGGGATGACTGTGGCTGACAATATCTTTCCAGCTGTCTGTGCTGACCTCTTAGAGATACGTGTTGTTTTGGCAGCAGAGATTGCTCCATCATGCTCAAAATGCCATAGCCAGAAACGAAATCAAACCAGCACTCCTACACCCAGATGGGATATTGACCTACAAAGAGATTAAATGACTAGATCCTGGCTGTGCCAGGAAGCTGAATCAAAGCACTGTTAAGTGGAAACAATTCCTCTTTGTTGGCATCAGTAAGCTGTTCCTTCCTCTTCTTGGACTCCTGTGCTGACCACCCAGAGTTTTTAAGGCTTGTAAAGATGAAAGAGGGTGACTGGAAGGCCCTACCAATTTATAATTGAGCAGTTCAGTGGCAGATAAGAAACATAGGCAGTGTGTAGGTAATGCACACTGGAAGGAAAACAGTTTAAACTACTTGTACATGCTGATGGGTTCTGAATTAGTCGTAACTCACGGAGACAAGATTTAGGCATTGCTACTGACAGCTCAATGTTCAGCAGAGGTCAAAAAAGTAAATAAGGCATTAGGCTGTGTTAGAAGTAGAGAGAATAAACAGCAAATATAAGGCTGTGTCTGTGCTGCATGCACAAATGAATGAGCATGTGCTTTAAATGCAGCTTTCTTTTCTCTGCTAGCTAGCCCAAAATTGGGGCTGTCCAGAAGAGGGCAAGAAAAAGAGATTATTGACAACACCATGGGAATTTCAGGAAGGGGGGGATCTCAAAGGAAAGGCCAGCATCAACCAAAGGGTGAGCCTAGCACACGTAGACCAGAGTAAATAGCTAATGGTCCTTGTCCAAAGAGTGGCCCACATACAGACCACAAGTTCTGGCTGCAGAAGTTTCTGCCTCAGGAAAAATTAAAATTATCCTGACTCTGAAATCAAGGACCCCCCATGTTGCTGGAAAACTCCCCCCACACCCTCAGAAAAGTGGTCCAGGCACTTCATCTGCTTACTAAGTGAAAAGGGGATGGAGGAGTTTTAAATCTCTAGGAAAATAATTTTTCTTTTATCTGTTCGTGGGGTCATTACATGCCTTTAGATCTGGACAGAAGCAAAATATGTTTAACCATTAAATATTCTAAATAATTAAGTCTCCTCTCTGTGCTTTGAGTTTCACTGGTACGAAGCAAGATCCTGAAGTCTGCCGCACTGATGAGTGAACCACAGAAGAATTCACTGAGCAATAAAATGAAAGGGTCAGATTTTTGTGCATCTATTTTTCTTCACCTTATAAATGAAAACAAAAATAGAGTGATGAGCCTGTACAAATCAGATCAGTAGTTTTCACCAATAAGCTCTAGTCGTTGGTATTTTGTTTACAAACCAAAAATGTGCTTGGGGCTGTATAGGAACCACAAAAATTTAAACCACCACATTTGAAAACAAAAATCCTGCCCAAGGATTTTTGCTGTTCATGAAAGAAATTGCTCTGCAAAACCAGCTATGGGGCTGGGGCTATACAGAAAAGAAAGTGTAGAGGTAAGTATTATCAAGTTGTTTTGGTCCTTGAACCTAAAATTTGTTCTGTGCCCACCATGGGCCTGGGAACATCCACAGGTTTTGTGGATTATTCTGGATTATTATTCCTCCTTTTCCCTGGGTATGGTCTAGTTTTTTCCTGCTGCAAATCACAGTTGCTATTACTGAAGTCAGAAGTTACAGCCCAAACAATCCTGGAGTTCACTCTGCTTCTGCAGAGCATCTGGGGAGGTTTCAGTCCTGATTGAGCAGGGCCTAAGTAAAACCAGATTAATGGTTTAAGAATACTAGGAATGGCACTACAGCTGCCACCACCTCCCAGTTCCCTGCGATCTGGCAGAGGTGCTGCCTCCACCCCACCTCCCTCAGCAGATCACATCTGGCTGCCTCCTTCCCACACTGCTTTATTGCCCTCCTTTGTGCTCAGGATGCGTGGCGCTGCTGCGGGTTGTAAATTCACCAGACATGAGTTTAGCACCATGCTTTTCTTTAGAGAAAGGGAGGAAAAATACCCACCAGCATCTCTCCGAGCTGCAGCTAGATGCACCTGGATCAATACCATAACACTGCAGCAGCCCTGGATGGAGCCTGCCCTGGCCACCCCTTTTACCAGCTCCCTTGATCCCCATCCATGCTGATGAACTGCTGTAGCCAGGGCTCTTGTGGAGAATCGAAATGCATCGTTGAGAAGTGGAGTGGATCCCAAGTAATTAAATGTATAAATTAATTCTCCCCTTAAGATACGTTGCTCTCCCATTATTAGGTTTTTCTTAGAGAAAATCCTTGGAGGATCTCCATAAAAGTACCACTACTTCAAATATTGTCTTTCAAAAGCTTTTCTTTCTTTCTTTTTTTTTCCTTTTTTTTTTTTTTTTTATATTTATTTAGGCTTGATGCCTGCAGCCTGCAATTAAAATAAGTGACATGAAGGTGTCTTTAAAATAGAGATCTATGGAAAATGAAAGGATTGTCTGTCAAAGGGTGAAAAATGAAAAATAGCAGTCTCAGATCTCTGAATGGATGAGTGGGGAAAAATTCCTGCCCGTCCTAGTACCCAAAGGGATAAAACCCAATGATAGCTTCTCAACTGCTTAGCAGATAATGCATGTGCTGTTTTGATGCTAGTAATGTGTTTTTTACTTCTTTCTATCTGGGAGGAACGAATCAAATATGAGAAGTGCTGGGACATGATTTTCAACCCATTGCCTTTGATTAAGTGCTTTAACATGTGAGTCCAGAGACTTGCAATAATACTAATGGGGCATAAAGCACTATAAACAGGACGGGCCTACTTTTGCCCAAATGCCATTATCCTGGAATAAAAAGGAACAGCAAATGTAATATGTCCACTGCTAACCTTTTTTTGACAGGAAATTTTCTCTCCTACATGCATGCCATAAATTACACTGCATTTTGCCAGAACCATGAGCGATTGCTTAAATTTTGAGTGAGGGAGTGTTTGCTAAGCTTGAACCACTTAGCTCAGTGCAGTATTTAGCTGTGAAAATAAGATGGTGTGAAAATACGATGGTGTGAAGCAAAACGTGGACATGAATAGCAAGCTGGCTGGGCTGAAATCACCTTTCTATTTATGTCAGGTTTGGGAAATAGAGGTAAAGACCTGTCAATAAATATTGGGGCAAGCTGTTCATTGTTCAGCGGTTTTAAACACCGTGGAAAAAGCCACCTGGAAATCCAAACCACCCATTTTCCCAGGAAAGAGAAGAGAGGTTGGAAATTTTGTCTAAATTTGGGTCTAAAAGGTGTTGATGATTCTCTCCCAGTGACATCCTTCAGTGTGGGCAAAGCAAGTCTTGCAGCTACACCAGTCTGGCAGGATGCTCCAGTGCAGCTCTTTGGGCCCAGCTCCACGTTACTTCTAACTTTGTGCTATGTTTTATTGCTCTCAGCAAGTTGCAGATTGTCCAACTGTTCTGTCATTTATTGTAAATGGTTGCAAAGAAAAAAAAAAGAAAAAGAAAGAAAGAAAAAAAGGAAGAAGGGCAAAAAAAAAAAATAAATAAAAAAATTCCACTACTCTATAACGTAGTCCTTGGTGTAAATCAAACATTCCCTGTCATGTTGATAGCTTGTGTTAGTCTAATGTATTTTATATTACTCAAAAGCATTGAAACCCTGCAGCTTTCTTCATATAGGCCATTATGCGGTTATCATTAAATTGTCTTGCAAAGAACATTATCGGTAATTATAGCAGACACTAAAATCAAATGATCAGACTGGGACCTTTAACACCAAGAGGAACCATTAGAAGTTAATCAAATAAAAGGATGAGAATAATTATGTTAGGATTAAGCAGTAATATGCCAGAAGTTATATACTTTGCTGACTATATATCTTTACTCCCAGCTTCCTGCCTCTCCTCCCATTTGATGCCTTTTATATAATACTTTTGGCACAGAATGTAAATGACAGTATTTTTGTGTGTCACAAATGGGGCTTTAGGGTTCAAATGAGGTTCATGCCTCAACAGCACAAAAAGCAGCACTATGTAATGGTGAAGATAAAAATAATAGTTGTGAGCGTGTGTATGGATTATCTATATAAAAGTGCAAAGCTGAAAAAAGAATTCCATTGGTCAATGGAGCATAAAGTGGTGATAAAAATAGTTGCAACAGGAAGTGAAACCACATGGCTCTTGGTTTGCTTCTTGATGTTGCTTTGCTGTTTGTAAGCGACAGTCTTTCTGCTGTTAGTCTTCCAACAAGCCACAAGAAATCCCCCTGCACAGCCAAAAATTGCTCCTGTTGACCCTGGCACTATTATTTAGGTGGTGGTGGTGTTGAATTTGTCAAGAAAACTTAGAAAAGGGGCTAATGATGTTGCTCCAAGAAAAGCAGGGTGATTTTGGTGACACAGGAGAGGTTAAATCTGTCAAGTAACCTTCAGCAGATGAAGCCAAAAAAAGAGACCGTTGTAAAAATTTTTCCCTGGGAATACTAATAAATCTGGTACTGAGGGGTTCAGAGGGTAAACCTGTCAGCTATGGCAGAGTTTCCCTACTCACCCCTTCATTAACAGGAGAAAACAACTACAATGCCAGGCTCCTGGTGTTTTGTGACAGGTCCCTGCAGAGCCCGGCACCCTCGTGACAATGCACTGGTGCACCCTGGACCCATCCTCAGATGAAAAACAAAGCTGTGACACAAAACCCTGGAGGAATCTGGGCTTTGGGATTTCCATCCTGGCATGGATATAAGGCCTCAGCCTGAAATCCTTCCTCTGTTAGCAAATTTGGCGTTTTGCTACATTTCTTTTGGATATTTTTTTGTTAGAGGATCATTAGGCTCAAAGCCTAATTGGATGAGAGAGTTGGAGCCAGAGCACCGTCTCACTCTTGAGGAACTTCAAATCTAAATTTACTCCTATTTAATGAGTAGCAAGTAAAGCCAAGTGACAGATCCATAGCTGGTTATGAAGCCTCTTGCACATGGTGAGGTGGGAACCACCACCTGCATGGCTGGCATCGTGGCAGAGTGTGGGCTTCCCCGATGGTCCATCTGCCCCCCATGCCTTACACAGACACAGCAAGAGACAAGACTTTGTCTATGGCCCTGCTGAGTCTTAAAAAGACATGAAACTTGGGGTTTTTCTCCAGCTGACATGGGTGAGAGGAATTCCTCGTTTCTGGCCCAAGCACACAAGCACCATCTGGAAAGACACCTTTCTGGAGGTGTTTTCTGCCCATGTTTCTGCTTTCCTATTAGGCAGTTGGATTACTGAGCCCTTTTTTTTAAATAATAAGATGGTAACAAAGGCCATTTTGTGATAAAGAAGGCATTTGTGGGGAGGAGGATGCACAAATAGGAAACCAAAACCTTGGACTTGGCATGTGCTGAGTACACCAATAAGAAACCACAGTGCTCCATATCTTCATGGGCATAATAAATAAACCTTCAAAGTATTTATGTATTAATTTGATGTCTCACGTGGATGCCATATTTATTATTTGGGTGCCCAAGCCCATGTACATTAAACAGTTTTAATATGGACTGGCTTCCTATGCCATATGCAAACCAGGAGCATGCCCAGAGTTAAACTATAATCTAAAAGCTAAGCAACAATTTAATTTGGAGTTAGTCAAAATGTTTGTCTTGTAATTAATCATATTCTTTCATATTTTTAAACCTTTTCAAACACAAGTGATTAGGAAAATTTAAAATTCTAATTTTCTTTAAAAACAAAATATTAAAATGTTTTATTCACGATTTCTCAATTAAAATAATTTTTCCTGTCTTAATCTACTCCACAAATTGAACACAGATAAATTTAGACTGCTTTCATTTAAAAAAATATAAACTGAAAAGTATGAAAAACTTCATCTGCAGTCATAGCATCAGGTAAAATCCAAGACCATTTCCCACTTTAAAATCCAGTATATCCCTAAAAATAACTTTTAGAGCCCAAAATGGATCATCTTGGTAGACTTGTCTTCACAGATGTTGAGGTCAATCATCTCACCCAAAAAGTCATGAAGGTCCTTGTAGCATCCAATGTCCCACGTTTATGTGACACAGTAACTGATGGAGAAACGTTTTGTGGTGAAGCAAAAAAAGTCTGAGATTTGGGTAGAAAATGATCTCTGATTTCAGGTGAACCATTGGAAAATTTCAGAAGAGGAAGCTGAAATCCCATTTACTAGTAACAGTCAAAACCAAGCTGGACAGGACACTAGAAAACACCTTGCAGCAGGTTTTTATTTCCTCTAGGTTCCTTTTTTTACTATTAGTCTTTGACACTGCAACACAACTGTGAATTTAACCCCTGTCTTTATGAGACTCTTGATCTTTGCTGTTCCCAGGGGAGTATCTTGAATTTCACAAATGAATAAATCATTTTGTGAATATCCCTTATGAGGTATAACCTGATGATGTCCATGATGCCTTTACCAGCAGTGCTTTCCTTTTTCCATCCAGCACAGACCCAGGAACACCACAGGTGTCTGCAAGGATAATTTGGTACATTTTTCCTTTTCCAAGGGGCTATCAGATAATTTCACATTATACTTGGCAAACGGGCTACACCACCTGTATGGTTAGAGGCATGTTGATCAGGCAGAGGGAAGTGGATGTTTTCCTACCTCCAAGGGGTTTTAGACTGGCTGGAGATTTGTGGTGATGATTTGGAGAAAATGATGGAAAAACCACCATCAAAAGGGCTGGAGGAGTTTGTCCTGTTTGGGGAGCTCTCTTGTTGAGACTGGTGCCCTCACTGCCCTCACCACTCCTTTACCCTTTCATTTACTCCCCTTTTCTCCGTAGCTGAAGCAATCAGACAAAGGGTGGTGTTGAAAGTTCCCAGGCAATCTTCTTCCTCAGCAAGGAGAGAAGGGCTGGAAATACAGACCCATGTTTGAGCTCAGCCTGTGAAATCTTTGGCTGATAAAATTATTAATTAATTCTGATAAAATATCCTCCAAAATCAGCTTTCAGTTTTAGGACAATGATGGATTTCTTCCCCAGTTCTCTGTCAACTGAAAGTCCAGGACATTTAGGACATGTGGAGTCAATGTTCTGTAAGGAACATGTATGTGGGTTGCAGGTCTTGTTTACAATTTGAGATATTTCTCTACAGAGGTGCTTTTATTTTTAACTGGGGGTCTTACAACCATTACCCTGCCCACAAGGTGAAGAAGTTCCTCTTTATTTCACTGCCTTAAGACTGTCTTAGAATGAAAATTTAACCATCACATGGACACTTGTGTTCCTACACCAGCTGCGCCAGAGCATTCTACCAACAAAGCTTTCCCTGTTAAATTTGCTGAGACAAGACTAGAACAAGCTGTTCTTTCTAATATCTCATAATTTGATTTCATGACCTGTTGTGTTGATTCAGAGATTTCAGCTGAGTGCTGCACTGATTGAATTTTAATTGTGATATTAAGTTAATAGTTGCCTCTTCCGGCTCTAGGAGTTGATGAAACCGGAGTAAATCAGCCCTGCAAACTGCTAGCTGAAGTGTGGAAAGCTTTGGGGTTTTGCCAAGCTTGGAAAAAAATGTAGTATCTGAGACCAAACAAGTGGGCCACCAAGACCAGACAATTAAAACAGGAGTGACCAGCAGAGTTTGTTCATACTAGCAGCTCCAAGCTGTGGCAAGAGTAGGATTGCTTCAGCTACAACCAAGGGTCCTGTAGTTGACAGAAAGGGTGATCATCTTCACATCCACATCTTGCTGCCACCTCAGCCTTGGGCAAGAATTACCAGAGAATATGTCAAAAAGGGGTTCGGATGGGCCATGGAACTGGCCAATGGTTTCCATCAGCTTCACCCAGGGCTTCTTTTGAGGCTGGAGGAGGGGAGAACAATTGCCTCTCCCCACGCGTGAAGTTTATAATGAGCTGGACTTGGCCTTCTCATTAGACCCTTTAAAATAACTTTACTGAGGGATAAAACCAAAGGGCTTTTCAAGAGTCCTAAAAAGTGAATCTAGCAGCGGAAACAAACTCTTTTTACAGCTTTTCACAAAAACACAGCTGGTTTCATTCTTTGCCAAGGTAAGTAGTTATTACTTCTTCGTTAAAACTTTCACTTCACTAAGTGAAATACACTGCTATTACAGAGGAAACCATACTCACAGTGACCTTCTTCCACTCTGCACGTGGAGTATATATCCCTCTTTTCCAAAACTTTCCATGTTAGAAATAATTTAAGGGATTTCCAGCACTCCACACTTCATACCCAGCTCACTCTTCCTTTTCCTCTGGATTTTATTGAACCACCTGGGAATATTTTGGGAAAGATGACTGCAGTTTTTAGGAATTAATTGGTATAGAATGAAGAGTAATGGGGAAAAAATGGCCATGTATGTTCATTCTGAATTTAAAATCAAGTTGTTTCTACTCAGAGTCTGTTTATGGTCCTTTCTCTTGGTTATACTAATGAATTTTAAGTTATTGGCAGGGTTGTTTGGTGGAACGAGGAGTTTACTGGCAGGACTTTTGGAGGGGATTGGAGAGAGGGTAATTTAATGAGTTAGTCACAGACATTTGGCAATGAGTGAGTTGAAATTCTTTATCCCCCAAACTGGAAAGCCATAGTCCCAGCATGACTTAGCTGTCTCACCCTGCACTTTAGCTTTCACACATAAAATATGCCAGTGAACTAGTTGTAAACCAGATCCAAACCTATATCTGGTAAATAATTTAAGGGAATAAATCAATCTGAGAAAACTACCATGTATTCTTGGACAATTCAAGAACAGACAAGATCTGAATTTGAAATGGGAATTAATCATCACAAATTATTGGCCCAGGTGCACTATTAACACTAATAATGCTCCCAAATCAATTACACAGGAAACTCTTGTTACCTACAAATAATCAAACCCTCAGTCAGTGTCCTTCCAAAATACTAGGTGTTTGTTTCACAGTGGCCATTTTGTTGTTCTTTTGACATGAAAGTAAGAGACAGGGACCTTCTCTGGACATGATGCCAGTGCACCCTGAAAAATATCCCTTTGTTACCTCAGAGCTGCAGATATTTGAAAAAAAAAAAATGATAAACCATGAGTGGTTAAACTCTGACCTAGCAAGCATTTACTCTGTGTCTTTAACACTTAGCAAAAAGTGAGGATGTTTAAACTGTTTCCTCTGGAAAGCCACAGATTATTAAAGCTCGTCACTAGAAATGTTCTGTTGACAAGGAAATCTGCTGGAAAACCAGGTAAGAGCTGCACTGGGGAGGGTAAAAAAAAGACAGCAAGGCAAGAAGAAAAGTTTTCAGTTCACAACTATTCAGATTCTCTCTCCCGTCTCTTCCTGAGCCTGTTTTCTAGTGGTTGCTAAAACCAAACGATCTTTTATTTTGACTTTTGGGCAATCTGTGACACTGCAAAGTGGATGTAATTGGCTGAGGGCCTGAGAAAATGTGGAGCCAAACATCTTCACTGGTGTAAGACTGCCCACTCATGTTTAGGTGCCTAAAGTCTCTCTCTGGATTCTCCTGCTACGAAAATGTTCCCGAGTTCTTATTCAGCATTAGGAAGACTCCCTCCTTGCTAGGTGTATTTTTAATAACAAAGCCAGGTAGTTCATTATGTATTGATAGAGTCTCTGAATAAACCTTTATTTCCTTAGCATCCATGAAAATTACCTCATCTGCCTCATGGTTGCATTTTGGCATCTTTGACCAGTGAGATAAAGATCTGCCAGTTCTGATACTTGTCTTGGAGAGAGGGTGAAGACATGCAGGTCTTGAAATCCCACAGAGATAGTTGTCACTGCACCACAGACCCTACACTGACATGTTATCCTGAAGCACAATGCTCCTTCTCCACA
>NW_008582532.1:57392-66737 GCF_000691845.1 Merops nubicus | reverse complement strand
TAAATCCCACCATCAGTGACAGCACGAATAGAGAGCAGTGAGTCCTTATGAACCTTGGGAAAATTCCAACAAAAACCAGCCTTGAGCAAAGGAAGGCAAAAATATCCAATTAAAACAACAGCACTGCAAATTGCTTTTCAACAAGTCCCCAATTACAGTGTTCCTATCTTTAAAAAACACTACATTTGCAACTAGCAGTAGATACCTGGTTGTACTCTGTAAACCAAGGTTTAGTTCAGTTTTAAAAACTGAAATAGCCACACTTGTGGCCCACCAAAAAGAACGGTCACTAAAATGTTCTAAAGAAAGGCATGCTAAAATGAAACATTCCTCCAGAAGGTATGAGAATTTCCTAATCATATTTCAGATTTTTTTTTCCTCATCCAGATGGATGCCTTCTTTCAAAGCCTGATGGCCAGAGAAATGGAAGGTACCTTTTCACCATTAAGTAACCATTGAAGTTCTACCTTGCTAGATTATTTGTTAGTTGTAACTAACATAAAAAATGTCCTGTCAGAAAATGGCTTTTAAAAGTGTAATATTTTGTTTTATTTAGCAACTACTTGGGAAAATTTAAGGCCAAGCCAGAAAGGTTGCAGAGCAAGTAGCACTTCATAAATTGCTTGAGCCCTAATCAATACATATTGTCATCTAGTCAAGTCCTCCTAGCAGATTTTTCTTTGCCCTGCCTCAAAAGCGTATTTTATGAGGTTGTTACTAGCTTGTGCTGCAAGGCCTGGCCTAATGAATCTGTCACTGGCACTATTGATTGACATGCCAGTGTAAGTGAGACATGTGATTCCGATTGACTTCCTAATTACTGCTGCTGTGATGTCTCACCAACTGGTAAGGCCAGAGGTTAATAGTTTTGATGTTCAGCCATTGCTGGCTCTGGAAGCTGGAGTTAAACCAGCTCGTTGGAAGTCAATATCTGAATCAAGTTCTCAAGGCTACTTTCGAAGCTGATCAATTAAGCCCTCCTTGTTCCCCCTCTTCTTGCCTGACAAGAGTTTGATGAGTGGGGACCTCTAAAGCTGGCGGTTTAAGGTAGAGCAGGAAGGTTGGTGAGATTTAAATGCAGGAGGCAGCAGGAGCAGGGGCTGTATTTCTGCCAGCAGCAAGCTGGGATCCCTCTCTTTCTTCTTGGTGGAGGGAACAGGTTCAGATTTCTAAAAGAACATGAGTGACCCAAGCATGCTCACCACATGGACATTGTTTGAGCTGTTCATTCACGCCAGGTAACAACAGCAGGACCCTCCTGCCCATCTGTTCAGTCCCACAGCAAGAGGGCAATGATCAGTCATTCTCTGCACTTGGACAGCCCCAAGAATTAAACAATCCCAGCTCAGAATTAGGCACAAGAACCCCAGCCTTAATTTAAAAAAAAAAAAAAAACGCACTCCTAGACTTCATTTCTAAGCAAATGACTCTGAAATAAGGTGGTGTAACTGTGAGGCTCACCTGAGTGTGCAGACAGCCTGGGAAGATAGCTCAGGAAGGTGTGAGCTGCTCCAGACACCTGTCCAGAGCCCAGGGCCTTTGATATGTGGGATTTACAGATTTTCCTGTGGCTGAAGCAAAGAAATTAAACAGCTTCACCAACCCAAAGGACCACATGACTCTACCTCCAATGATAGCTCTTTGGCTTTTTATACCTCTGTTTCCACAAACACATTTTTTTGGGGCTTTTCTGGACCTTGTGTGGATCCTTCCTTCTCTTGGATGACCCTTCTTTTTGCTGCGTTTGCCTTTAGAAGATGGGGAGGCCAAAAAGGCATGATACAGGTCTAGCATTAATTCATACACTGGCATACTATTCCTGGCTTGTTCTTCACTCCTTCTCTAGTAATTATCAGCAGTGACTTTGTTTTTCTGCCCTTAACCAAGCAGTGAGCTAACCATTTCTCAGAACTATCTGTTGCAACTCCAGTTTCCTTTCCTGATGGTAACAGACAATTCAGAGTCCATATGTATACATTACTTTGCATATAACAATGTTGAACTTCATCTTCAATTTTATTTTCCAGCCACTCAGGGCTGCAGAGCCTTCTGCAAATCTCAGCAGTCAGCCTTTGTTTTTACTACCCTGAATAATTCAATAATATCACTGAGCCTTGTCATCTCACAATCCACACTCCATCCTGGCTTATTTATGCATATGCTGGAGAGCATGGATCTTACTGTAGACACATACAGGATTCCACTGGTGACTTCTGAAAACTATTCCTGTGCTCTGTTTCCTGTTTTTTTTTCCCCCAACTAGTTGTTAATAGGTTAGAGGTCCTAAAATTCTAGCTGTTCTACAAGCTGTCAGGGTGAGACTTCATAGAAAACTTATGTATCTATTAGCAAATTACCTTTTCCTATGTGGTTAACAAGACCTTCAAAGAGCTCTGACTGGTTTGTAAGCTTGGCCTCCCTTTATGAAGGATGGAACGAGTCTTATTCACTGTGTTATATTACCATGTCTTCCCTGATGATCATCTTCATCATTACAGTTAATGATTTGTTTAGGACAGGTTTCAAACTTGTGGGCACTGTCAGTCTGCAGATGCCCTCAAGAACAGTGTCTGTGTGTGCAGGAGTCACACTGACCTCGTGCAAGTGCACAGCACAGATTATAGAGACCAATTTCAAGCCCAAGTTCCTCTTCAGCTCAGAGAACAACATCCCATGCCAATAACTGCTGTAGTCACTTGACCAAGCAGCTCAAAATCTCTTCCACTGAAACTTCAACTTCTGACTTATCTCCTGCTGACATCCACAAACCAGCCATTACAAGTGTAAGATACTCTCTAGGCTTCTTTGTCCAGAATATAGAGTGCAAGAAAATCACTTCTTTCCTCCATTTGGGCACTATCTTCTCTAAATACCCCTATTGTATCATGAACATCTGATCTCCCTGGTGAGGTCTGCTGCAAGATACCAAGATACAGATCCCTGAAGGCTGAGAAGGGGTACTGGGAAAGTGTCACTAGATGCTCTGCTATGGTTTCCTAAACATCTGGTATCAGCTGCTGTTAGAGACAGGATACTAGGTTAGAGGAAACTTCAGTCTGACAGTGCAATTGTTCTTGTGCTGTAATTGCCCTACAAACTCTCTGCAGGCTCCTGCCTCTGATTTATTACCAATGTTTGCACCTTCAGCAATTTTTTTCCTCAAAATCTTTCTTTTTTTTTTTTCTTAGCCTGTTATGTTTTTAGATTTAAGGTGCCAGAATTTTTGTTTCCTCTTTTCTTTCGGTGTATATGCCCAATATATGGTGGATATAGTTTTTAAAGGACACCTTCTATACTCCTCATAGTCTCCTTTGACCTATTGCTGACTTATGCCAGACTGGCAGAGAGGTTTTTCTAAAATCTGCTGTGATGTAGGGTAAAGATTTATTGTTAGCCTCTAAAATAACATCTTTAAGTACCCCCCCCCTAACTCATACCAGCCTTTCACCCCTTCTTCACTGCTCTTCTTGGCTTCTCTCTTATAAAGGTGTCCCATTTTTCTGCTTCTCCTCAAAAGCTTCTTGGTTCCTTATGAAAATCTCTCTTCTTGCATCAATTTCTCAACCCTTGACTGCTGCTGTCCCTCTGAAGAGGTTCAGAGAGTGACATTTTCATGAAGATCATGGTCCTTTCCCCCCACACCAGCGCTGCCCCGGCACCACCTCTTGGGACCCCTGGGCTGGGGCAAGAGACTGACCCGTAAGCATCCACCAGGGCTTTCCTGTGGCATCCTAGAGCTGAGAGCACAGTCTCCATGCCACCCTCAGTGTCTGAGAAATAATCTCGCCCCATTACAAGTCAGCTGGCTGTAGTCAGCACCTCTGAAGTGACCATGGATGAAGTGGGGCAGGTGAAGGTCCACCCGAGCTTGGCTTTCTCTGAATGGACATCATAACTTCACTAAATCTCTGGGTTGGGCTTGCAGTAGTAAATGCTGAAGAGTAGTTTAAGAGCTGAGTGCCATTATTTTAATTTTTTTTTAATACATCTGGTCTATATAGAAAGTTCTTAGTGGAAATTAGTCATGCAGTCTTCATTAACTTGGGACAGACCTCTGCCATTTCACTGTAACTGAAGTATTGAAAAAAAAAAAAAAAAAAGACTAGGCAGGGTTTGTGATTGATTACACTCTGTGTTATATTAGACAATATAGATCAACCTGCCAATATGAATTTCTCAGATGTCAGAAATACCAGGTAAGAAAAAAAGATCATATAAGAGGGGGGGGGAAAAAAAATCATTAGACAATCAGGGACAGCAATAATTCACCCATATCTATGCACCGTGTACAAATAATGCCATGGGGAATTAGCTGTACTTATCACTTTGTCAGACGTCTGTTGCCAGCAGATAGTGCTCAGCTCCTCATCCGTCACTGCTTGTTTCCTGCAACGTTTCTGAAAATGATGAAGAACAAGAGGGCTGGAATGGAACCCTGCGTCGTAAATGGTTAATTAAGGACAATCTGAGTCTATATGCTCTGTTAGCAAATTAACTTAAAAATATGTGGTTTAAGTGCCCTGTGTAATGCTTCTCAAGGAATAGTGACTTTATCAACAGTCTTAATTGTGAATTGAAAGACCTCTCGGATGCATGAGGGGAAGATAACCAAAGACAGATAATCTCTTGCAGATTCATTCCTGTTTCCTGCCCTCTGCCAGCAGAGCTGCTCCAGCAATGACCCCCCATGTCCCATCCACCATGGAGGGATCTCCACCTGCACCATCTTCTCAGCAAGGGGCTGCCAGCAGGAACCAGGGACCAACCCCGTGGCTTGGGCACGTTGGAGGGACTGGGGAACCAGCCCTACAAGGACCTGAACTCATGTGACCTAGCCCAAAGCACCAGGTTTTAGAGGAGCCTGGTGCTGGTGCGATTTGGCCTTTCTAAATGGGAAAGTGGCCACCACTGAGTTTTTAAAACTTGCACAGGAGGGCAGCCATGGCACAGTGATTATAGTGTATGAACACGATGTGGGGTGGCAGGACCCCAGCTCCCTCCTTCCAGTCAAGGATTTGAAGCTGCACTGGTCCTGGGGACCACCCATCACTGCATGACTCGAGGCTCTCTGCAACACAACTGATTTCAGGGAAAAAAAAAAAAAAGGAAAAAAAAAGAAAGCACTCTTCATGAAATAAGAAACTTAATTACTTCCAAAATAATTAATTAATTGATTAAGCCTCATGTCAGCCCTGCAAGGTAGGAAGTATTATTCTACCCATTTTACACAGAAGGAAAACTGCACCATTAGGTGACTTGCCAGAGGCAAAGGCATTGAAGGCAAAATCAGCATCCCCCAAGGACAGCATCCCCCTCTACTTGACACTGGGGAGGCACATCTGGAATGCTGGGGTCAGTTTTGGGCCCCTCACTCACAGAAGGACCATGCGGGGCTGGAGCGTGGGCAGAGAAAGGCAACGGAAGGCCAAGTGTGGGGAGGAGCAGCTGAGGGAGCTGGGGGTGCTGAGCCTGGAGCAAAGGAGGCTCAGGGGAGACCTTCTGGCTCTGCACAGCTCCTGACAGGAGCCTGGAGCCAGGGGGGGGTCGGGCTCTGCTCCAAAGGAACAAGCCACAGGACAAGAGGGACCAGCCTCAGGTTGCCCCAGGGGAGGTTGAGGTTGGCCCTGAGGAGCAATGTCTCCCTGGCAAGGGCTGTGCAGGGCTGTGCCAGGCTGCCCAGGGCACTGGTGGAGTCCCCACCCCTGGAGGGGTTTCCAAGCTGTGGAGATGTGGTGCTGAGGGACATGGGTTACCAGTGGTGGACTTGGCAGTGTTAGGTTTACAGCTGGACTTGAAGATCTTAAAAGTCTTTTCCAACCTAAATGATTCTATGATTCTACAGAAACATCAAACTGAAGCCAAGTACATAGCAGGGTTTCTGGTCACACTGAAGGGCTGATTTCAGTCACATTGCTCAATCCAATTTGGTTTCAGCCCATCACAGCAAGGCCAGTGTGGATAGTGCCTACACATTGTGAGGGATTCCATGGGCAGGGATCATCCCCCTTCAGTAGTAAGGGAGAGCCTGTGCTACAAGGGAGGGAGTTTAACTGCATGGAGCACAGCCATGTAAACTAAGACCACAGGGTGGTCCTCAGCCTGCCCTATGCAGCAGAGCAAATGAAGCCAGATGGGATCAAGTGTGAGAGTTATGCCTCTCCTCCCTGATCTCCCAGATGAGTAAACTCCAGCCCATTTGCATGCATCTGTTTCTTAAGGAAAGAAGTCTAACATTGAAAAGTGAGAATTTTCCATTATTCTAAGGCTCCAGAAATGAGGAGTTAACAAGAGAAAACAAATACCAGGAATAAATCTTGGTGTTTACCCTTTGCACACACAAATGGAGCCTGAGCAAGGGTAAAAAAAACACTATCACACCAAAAGTTTACTCAGGTTGTGAGAGCTGACCATGTTTGTGCCTCTTAGCTCTTGCCACACACCAAAGGAGCCCCAGGAAATCCTGCAGATGTGTCCCAGTGGCAAGCACAAGCACCATGATTTAGCCCCAAGGGTGAGCAGACAAACCACTGGACAAGAGAGGATGGTGCTGCAGGATGGCTCTAAGAGTTGGTCAGAAGAATCATAGAAACACAGAATCATAGAATCACTAGGGTTGGAAAGGATCTCCAGGATCATCAAGTCCAACCTTCCTCCCAACATCTCCCTCACCACTAGAACACAGCCTTAAGTGCCACATCTACTTGTTTTTTGAACCCCTCCAGGGATGGAGACTCCACCATCCCCTGGGCAGCCTGTTCCAGTGCCTGACCATTCTCTCAGGGAAGAAATTCTTCCTAATAACCAATTGAAACCACCCCTGGCATAACTTGAGACCATTTCCTCTCATTCTATCACTAGTAATTTGTGAGAAGAGACCAACACCAACCTCCCTAGAGTAATAAGATCTTCTCTCAGTCTCCTCTTCTCCAGACTAAACAATTCCAGTTCCCTTAGCTGGTCCTCATAAGGCATGTTTTCCAGCCCTCTCACCAGCCTCACTGCCCTTTGCTGGACCTGCTCCAGCCCCTCCATGTCCTTCTTATCCTGTGGTGCCCAGAACTGGACACAGGACTTCAAGGTGTGGTCTCACCTGTGCCAAGTCCAGGGGCACCATCACCTCCTTGCTCCCGCTGCTCACCCAGTTTCTGGTCCAGGCCAGGATGCTGTTTGCCTTCTTGGCTAGAAACTTGTCTTGGCCTTGTCAACAGATCCTTGGACAATAAGGACAACCCCAATCTTAGGCTAACATCTTGACAAGAGTCTGCAGGGACCTACCTGAGATGCAGTTGCTGACCCTGGGGATGGAACATGGTTCTTATGGAAACACCCATACTGTGCCCTCCTCCTTTATCTGGAGGAGCCAAAGCTGCTGCTGATTGGACACAACTGCCATCTCAGCATTGACGAATAAATCACAAACTTTGGGTGAACTTGGCTCATTACAATATCTTTATAACATGAAAACACACCTCCTGGTCAGAAGCTACCTGACTGTACTGCAGAGCATGCCTTGGACACTCCCCCGTGGGCATGCGTGGAAGCTTCACTCAAGGCAGCTGGAGACTGGCAGAACAGAGGAGGAGCAAGGTGCATCACCCAGCATGAAAGATGGCTTCTTAGCAACCAAACTTTGGAAGCTTTCCCCACCGAGGATCACAATGATTGGAAGGACTGGCAGGACACTGCCATAGAGACATCTTGGATGGTGGTAGCCATCACTCTCTTTCCCCTCTTCATTTTACCTTTCCTGTCACTCTTTTACCTATCACACACCACTTTATGGGCAAACAATAAAGTTTCTCTGTTAGACTGAAGTAAAACCCCCTGTTTGGCTTTTTTTTTGGCACTTCAATATCACAGCAAATGAACCATCATGTGTCCGCTGAGTGGACTGGACCGTGCCAATGGCCACAGCACCATCTTCATCCTGAACGTTTGGGGAGAAATCTGAGCCAGCATTCCTGACAGAATCAGCTGAGAAGCACATCTGGTCTCTATGAGTACTGGGCTACAGGCATCCACTGGGGGAGGGAGCAGGTGGGGTGACAAGGTTGGATTTGCCCTTTTTGGGACCTTTCAAAGAGCAGTGTCACTGTTAGTTGGACTAGATGAGCCTCTCAACCTCCAACACTTTATCTTGATACCATTTGTGGTGACCAGCCAAGGTCCCAGATTCTCTCCTAGAACAAGAGGCCATAAAGGCTATAACTATACTGCTAAAACCAGCCCGCATGGACCACTCTCTTGCACAAATACCATCACCTATACTCTTACCAGGGGTGGCCATCCCCAAATAGGCCATATGAGATGATACCTCGCCCAGGCTGTCCCCCAGAGCATCTCTGAGAGATGGCAGGAGAGGGGCAGCTACCCATGGCCAAAAACACCCTCAGACTGGGCTAATAAGTCGGCTTACAGTCACATTCCAGTGCCCAGCAATGACCCCTGGCACTCTTTAATTTCCTAACCACAAGGTCCCAAAAGTCATAAAAACCCAGGCTTCATCCTCCTGAAATGAGGTGGAGAGACCAGGATCCTTCACCCTTCAAAGCCAAACTGCAGTCACTCCCGGGAACCCGTTATAATTCTGCTTTAATTGTTGTGAGAGCTTTCCAGAGGCAGCGCTGACACTGATTTGGATTTAAACCTCTCTCTCTTTTCATCTCAGGGTACTGCAGAAGGAGCGTCCGTGAGACCAACATTTATAGTATTCCTCCGAGGGGTGAAATGTACCTACTGTAAAATACGCTCAGTTAATTCTGGTGCATCATTTGCAGGAGAGCCACTTGGGGATCAGTGTGGGACATACAGATTTAGATCATTTCACCGGAGTCAGGTGGTACCTTGCTCCCAATTCCTGTCAAGTTAATTCTTACCTGAGATAATTATGCCTCTCTTCAATCTAGCCCAGCTTAACTCTTCTCATCCCATACATGCTTTAAGAACATACCTGTGGTGATGGAGATGTTGATTTGAGGGGTGTCTGTGACCGCTGCTGTCCTCTGTTACAGAATTCCTCAATGACCTTGGGCAATTCAATTAATTAATTCAGCTTGCTTGCTCCCTGATGCTCTTTGGTGGGTAAAAGACACCCAACATCTGAATTACACACCCTTGAGGAACGATCTTAGACAGACACGCCACTTTATAAATATTTTCTGATAAGATTGGACCCATCACCACTGCTGAAGCCCCAGTCCCTCCAGAACTGAGTCTCCTGCAATGGGCTGCAATGTGATGTTGGTGCATCTCTGGCTCATCCTGTGAAATAATTAGAAATAAATAAGGCAGGGACAAGGTTTGACCTCATCTTGGAGCTGTTTTTTTGAGGAGGGTACACAGGCA
>NW_008582532.1:54126-57374 GCF_000691845.1 Merops nubicus | reverse complement strand
GAGCCATGGTGCCACGTGCTGAAAGAGGTGACATGAGTTGTCTTTTGGGTGGGCATGAGCTGAAGTCACCCTGGGATTTTCTTGTGTAGGAACAGGGGGTTTACACCCTGGGCTGAATCCTTCAACAAATCATCCCCTCTTAATCCCAACAACTTTGTCAGGTTATTGCTGTTCTGACCAGAAACCAGGGATTTCCTGACCTTTTACACAGCTACCCTACTCCAGGCTCTTTTTCTGTAGCCAAGACAAAAGAAATAACATCTCAGATTCCAATAAACAATAAATTATTCCTGAAATGCCATAATTGCTCAGCTGCAGCTGCAAGAGCAACTAAGTACAGAACTTTAATAAAATATTACTGTTCAAATCAATTTGCTGAGACTCTGCCTGGTTTTCTGCGTGGGGTGCTAAGCAGCAAATAGTAAATACTGATCACTGCTCAGAAAGCCAAACAGCAAGGTAAACCTGGGCTCTGATTTTTTCCATCTGTGCCTGTTTATTTCTGAATTGTCTGAGCAATGGTGGGGCCAGATTCTGCTCACATTTGCAGAGCTGCACTTGTTTCCCTTTCAAAGGCATGGGACTGGCAGCTATTGCATGTATAGCTTTACAAAGTAGCTTAGGCACTTAAGCAGATGATCATCTAGAGAGATTTACAGTAGTCACTTTTACAGGAGGAAAAGGGAAGGGGAGTGCCCAACTCCCATCAGGGTGAAAAATAAATACAAATAAATCCAAAGTGATGCTGCAATTGGCAGCTCGGGTAACAACTTCAGAAAATGACCACGTCTGGACTATTCTGGATCAAAAACTATTGAAGTCAATGAATTTCGCTCTGGATTTACAGTGGTATTAACTGAGATCAGAATCTGACCCTATAAATTTACTATTACTTCTAATCCCAGTGCCTCTGATCTTGCTGAGATATTTGCTAACTGCTGAGCAGCTTGCTTTATTGACACTGAAATAACATATCCGTGCCCTACTATTGTTAAACTCAGCTGGTTTAAAAACCCATCATAGTGTTTGTCATGACTGACCTTAACAAACTGGCCTACTGTCCTTGGATCTACGGGCAAGAAAGTTGTCAAATACCCCCTTTTTTTCAGCCTTCCACCAACCAAAAAAAAAAAAAAGAAAAAAAAAAAAAAAAAGGAGGAAAAATCAATTTCAATCAACATGGAGTGTAATATTATCAAATGTCAGATGCTGAGGCCGTGTGCTTTGAAAATTATCCTTGACAGCTTCTTGTCGACTTAATTAAGTGCTCAGGAAAAAAAAAAAAAAGAAAGAAAGAAAAAAAAAAAAGGCAAAATATCTCAATTGTCGGCTCCCTCTCTTTGTGCTTCAGAGGTTCTATTGACAGCTCTGAAAAAAAGATTGCCTTTGGGGGTTTTATTGATAGATCCTTGCCTGATATTGGACTGATTCCTGGGCAGATAAATCACATTTAGATTTGTTAGTAATTGAGGAGAATTGATTGAATAGTTAGGATGGTCCCAGAGGGAGGTACCTACTCCTCTTCCGTTCTGCAGAGGTTGTCATCAGATAAAGGACCTCTTTGGGCAGGATGGATAAAGGTCTAATTGTTTACATGATCAGGTATTGCTTCCTTTCAGCCCTCCCTCTCCTGCCTTTCCCAACTTTCCTGTGGCAAATGTCAAGACGACAAAGGGGAAAGCTTTAAATAAAACTAAATGTGGGTGAAGGTGATCAACCCTCTTCATGGCCTGGAAAAGCAGTAATTGTTTTCAAACCGTTAGTGGAATTTGGGAGTTAACAGTGGAGGGGTTTTATTTTAAAAACTCTGCAACCTTTATTTGCCATCTGTTTATGTAAACAGCTATGAACTTTGTTTAGCAGTTTGCTAAGTGTGGGTAAGCAGTGGCTATGCTGAGTAGCTCTTTGGGGATGATGGGAACCATGTATGTCATACATGAGGTCTTTCTTGATGGTGAGCTCTCCCAGAGCCCAGTGTCCCACCAGCAGGGGCAAGACTGAAGTCTGGAGAGATGTGGGGAGATGATGGAGCAATGCAGGAGGATGCTGGAGCAATGCAGGGGGATGCCAGAGCAAAATGGAAAGATGCTGGAGCAATGTGGGAAGATGCTGGAGCAATGCAGGCGATGCCAGAACAATGCAGGGGAATGCTGGAACAATGCAGAATGGTGGGATAGTCCAGGGTAATGCTGGGGCACAGATTGGAGCAGAGTCTCATCCTGCCCCAGTTTGAGTTTGCAGCAGTCAGCTGGATGATCTGCCCAAGGCTGCCCCATGCTGCACACCTCTTTCCATGCTTCCAGAGGGAGTGGAAAGGATGATTATTTTCCAAAGTAGATTTTTACACTGACTAGAAAATGCTCTAAGAGACAGTGGTATTTTTATTATCCATCCATTTTGAAAGACTTTATTTCCTCAAGACAGGGGAAGAGTCAGTGTGAAAATTCAAGAGCCCAGTTTATTTCTCTTCATGCAACCAGAGACTCTCCATGAACCCTGCCTCTGTCTCAACCTTATATAGCTGCTCAGGCAGGACCATGTTTCCCCTGCCATTAGTACAGTGCAGGATGTTTGGGATGATCAACAAGCTGTACTGTGCCATGACTTTCCTCCAGGGACTGGTTTGGGCAAAAAGGAAGATATTTGATAATGAGTTTTTTTAAATCCAAACTCATTTATGCAATTTTCTAAAGAGGGTTAAAATGGCTTAGTCAGCATTTCTGATCTTCTCTCTCCCTCAGCACTGGAGAGAGAATAGAAGCTTATATTAAAAAAAAAAAAAAAAAAATGAAGGAAAATCTATAATATTTTCTTTTCCTGTCTTCCAGTTTCCTCAAAAAATGAGACATTGAGTGAAAGCAAGGGACAATTTCTTAGCTTAAAGTAAAAGCCATTCTGGAACCAACAAATATTTAATATGAGGAGTGATGACCAGCTCAGAATTCACCACCTGCAGGCCTGGTCTTCTTAATATTTTTGCCCCACTCCTTGCAGCAAATGCCCATTGCTCAGTTTGGTCACTGGGGACTTTGGCAGAGGCTGCAGGAACTAGTTCCTCTCTGGGTCAAACCCATCACCCTCATCTACAGCCCTGCAACCCCATCCTCCCTCTGGGAATGGGCTATTGAAGTGTAAATGGATCTAAACTAACCATGAATCAATTTAGGCTGGAAATTAGAAGAAGATTTCTAATTATCAGAGCTGTGAATATCTGAAATAGCCTGCTTTTAGAAGCAGAGGAGGGAAAG
>NW_008582532.1:38602-54031 GCF_000691845.1 Merops nubicus | reverse complement strand
CTCCATGTGCCTTCAGACAGACTCCAGCAATAATGAAGCCCCTAATCAAGTCCCTGGTGTCTCTCAAAATGTGTGTGTGTGGTGTAAGGAGAAATCTTGTCTCTGTTTTCATTATCTCTCTTTTTTTTTTTTTCCACATTTGCTTGTTGCCCTTTCCCAGCAATGGATATTCTGCTCCTGAATAAACTGTTTCAAAATATGATGGAAAGTGCTTTGGTGAAATTCGTGGCCATGCTCAGCCTTCTAAACGCTGGAGTAATTTCAGTGTTCTGCCTCCTATTCCAGGCACACCTTTGAACAAGTCAACTGTTTTCATAATGAAAGCAAACACCTCAACTAAAGGAAAAAAACAATTTCTCTTGATAGATGTGAGACACATTGGTGTACTCCTTGGATCATGGCTTTAGGTAAAGTCTTCTCTGAATTATATGAAGACCTAAAAGAGTATAAATAGAATCATAGAATTGTTTTGGTTGGCAGGAACCTTAAAGACAACCCAGTTCCAACCCACCTGCCATGGGCATGGATACCTTGCACTAGATCTGGTTGCTCAGAGCCCCGTGCAACACAGCCTTGAACAATTCCAGGGAAGGGACTTCCACAACTTCTCTGGGCAGCCTGGGCCAGTGTCTCACCACTGTCACAGTAAAGAATTTCTTCCTAATATTTCATCTAAATCTACCCTCCTTCAGCTTAAAACCATTTCCCCTTGTCCTATCACTACACCTCCTGATGGAGAGTCCCTCTCATCTTTCCTGTAGGCCCCCTTTAAGTGTTAGAAGGCCACTAAAAGGTCTCCCCAGAGCCTTCTCTTCTCCAGGCTGAACAACCCCAGCTCTCTCAGGCTGGCCTCACAGCAGTGGGTTTCCAGTCCTTGGAACATCTTTGTGGTCCTCCTCTAGACCTGGTGGAGCAAGTCCATGGTTTTTTTGTGATGGTGTCTCCAGAGCTCAGTACCCTGTACTACCTGGGCACCATGGCACTGAGAGAAGACAATCACACGCGTGTACTATTTGCACACAGATATTAGACGTTAGGAAAAAGTTCTTCAGTATGAGGGTGATAGATCCCTGGAACAAGTTGCCCAGAGAGGTGGTGGAGGCCCCATCCCTGGGGACATTCAAGATCAGGCTGGATGAAGCTCTGAGTAGCTTGATCTAGTTGGAGATGTCCCTGCTTGTGGCAGAGGGGTTGGACTAGATGACCTTTGGAGGTCCCTTCCAGCCCAGACATTCTGTGATTCTATATGCAAACATACATGTGTACACATCGCACACATACACACACACATATGAACAAGGACCTGCTCCCTTTTGGGAAAATCTGGCTGAGGTCAAGGAAGCGGGTTTAGACCCAAGATCTGTCACTGCCTGGATTTCTCAGCACCAAAACTGATGCCGGAGACATTCATATACACACACAAATCCTGATGAAAAATGAAAATTTTTCACGAGGCGTGTTTCACTGTACCATAGCAAAGTGAGTCTCTCTTTTAAGCAGGTTGCTTTCCTCCCTTTGAGCTCTCCCCCCTCTAAAAGCCGTTGAATTGCCTTTTCTTTTTTTTTTTTTCCTTTCCTTTGCTCATTCCTGTAGCAAGAGTGGAATTGATTTTTGATACTATCCATTTTGTTTGTCACAGATCGTCTTCCACTTTCCTCTGCGCGTTGCTGAAATATCACCCACAAATGATTATTCCTATCACTGCAGTCAACGCTTAGCCTGGGGCAGGGAATTCTCCCACAGCAAAAAGTGGCCAAGTAATTGAAGGCAGCAACACCAGTACCTGTAGCCTGAAAATGCTAATAAACTACCAGAGGTCCCAGGAAAGTTAAATATTGGGAGGGATGTCAGAGCCGCAGCGTGATTAGTGGAACTGAACTACAAAGAGCACCTGCCTAAGGCATCAGCACGGGGAGGATCAGTCTCCCTCTGTCATCCCAACATGCCATTCGCCTCCCAGAATGGGGCTTCCACCACGGCGTTGCTTACAGGGAGGCAATCAGAGCAGTAGGAACGTGCTTGTAGCGACACAGAGCTTGATTTCCTGGCGATGGATCTGGGGGCTTACGATTGCTCTGTGGATGCTATAAAGGATCTTGAGCTTTCTGCTACATGAGAGGATTTACCTTAGACTCAGTGTCAGGATTTCAGTGACAGGGTTATGTATGTGTCTCATTTCCATACCTGCTGTTTAACAAATGTATGCATTTGTTTGATTATTCAGATTTTCCATGACTCTGAAGATTCCCAGTGTACTTCAGAGACATGTGAGTATACACATGTACTGTGTATCTGGACAGAAAGAGGATGAATGAAAACATATTCTCATGTGTTTATGGTAATTTGTTCCTAAGAGGGAGCTAATTTGATGCCTCTACAAGTAGAATTCTTCCCACACAAACAATCCCTTATAAATATGTGCGAGTGCACACATGTATTTATTTATATGCAGAGATCATAGAATCACAGAATGGTTTAGGCTGGAAGAGACCTTAAAGATCATCTAGTTCAAATCAACTTGCCATGGGCAGGGACATCTTCAAATAGAGCAGGGAGCAGAGACATCTGCAACTAGAGCAGGTTGCTCAAAGCCCCATCCAACCTGATCTGGAATGAGGCCAGAGGTGGCATTTCTACCACCTCTCTGGGCAACTTGTTCAAAGGTCTCACCACTCTTACAGTAAAGAATTTCTTCCTAATATCCTATCTGAATCATGCATTCATAGAATGGCTAGTATGTCCTCAGAGTAGTTTAGAGTTTATGTGCTGTACTGCACTGCATTATGTTCATTATATTACAGGTTGTTTAACCTCTGTGCAGCGTGGTAGCTTTCCTCAAGTGAAGACTGAAAGCCACTTACACTTTAGTGGACAAATATTCTCACTCCTCCCAATTCCTTTCCTATCTGTTCATCATTTATGTGCTATTTTAGGCTCAACTTGTTTCTAGCTTTCCATACAGTGTGGGTGCACACACGTATACCTACGTGGTTATATGAACACAGAGTATCTCTATGTATATGAACACAAGTGCCAATATGTGATATATGTGTGCAAACTACCTTTTTAAACTAAAAGAGGTAGGTAGTGGTTTTAAACTAAAAGAGTGTAGATCTAGATTAGATAGAGGGAAGAAATTGTTCACGCTGAGGGTGGTGAGCCCCTGGCCCAGGCTGTCCAGAGAGGTGGTCACTGCCCCATCCCTGGAACCATCCCAGGGGAGGTTGGATGGAGCTCTGAGCACCCTGCTCTAGCTGCAGATGTCCCTGCTCCCTGCAGGGGGGTTGGACTGGGTGACCCTGAAAGGTTCCTTCCCACCCAAACCTTTGTATCACTTTCTGAATCAGACATGCATGCACACATGTATACATAACTGAAAATAATGAAGATTTCATTCTGAGAGTTAGTTTCCCAATATGTCACAGAATAAGTCACAGCTGATTAGGGCATGAAGATCCAGCCCTGGAAACAGCCCCACAAAACCTGGGTTGTACTGTAGCCTCATAACACCTTGTAGCTGAACATGTTCCACACCATCTGCTGCTAACCAGGGAGAGATTTCCCCTCCTGATAAATAGGTGGTCTGCTGGACCAACCACATTTGTAGAGCTAATGGTTCAGGTTGGGGTTTGAAGGTCCAAGCTCTGGATTTAGCAGTGGTTGCTGCAGAGATGCATGACTGCAGTGCTGGTGGAAGGAGTCTATGTGAGAATGATAGGGCAGGAGTGAAGGAAGGGTGCATCAGCTGTGATTTCTATACATGCCTCCCTAGCAATTTACTCCACTATTCCCCCAGGAAAAGAGTAAGGTCCTTTTATGTTCTTTTACCACCCTTTCTTTTCTTGCTTGCTTGATTCCTTTCTTTCCCTTAACAGAGTATCTCTAATCATTGCCTTGCATCATTATCATTATCTCTTATTATGATCTTTAGTTACGATGTCAAAGATGAGAAAAATGAGCTCAGTGTTCTGGCATCCTAACACATATTGATTTTAACAGCAGCTGCCATGAGACCTTCACATATGATGGATTGCTGTTAGACTGATGCAAAAAATACCCACATGAATAAAAATATTTACCAAAGAGAATAACCAGTGATTGCATAACTGCATTTAGGACACATTATCATATTGACCAACAGCCCAGGCAAGCTCAGGGGGTGATCTTAGCACGTACTAATATCCTTCAGGAGAAGCGTTAAGAGATTGCATTAAAGATCCTGTTTCAGGTGCTTATGTCAATAACTATGTCTTGGCTTCTTAGGGGCTTTTTTGAGCCTGGAAAATGAAATATCCCAGTCTAAGCACAGGGCACCTCTCCACTACCAGCCTTTGCTCTTTTGAACATGGAACAAACAGCTATGCCCTCCTGGAGGAAGAGTGGAAAAAATGCCCTGGGTTGAGCAAGATCATCCATGAGCTCCTTGGGCTGCACTCCTTTGTCGCATCCTGGAGGCACCAGCTGGCATCCAGTCATAGGAGATGGTCCACTGCTATCTAATGAGGAATTTGGGAGAGCCCAGCCAGGGCTGTGGGCGGCAGAAGAGGCTGGTATTCACAGCAGAACACCTGGGCTGCAAATGCAGGCCAGCTTGCTTTTTTTTATGAGCCCTTTCTCAGAAGTTTTGACCCCACAAGCACCACGTGAGCTTACCTGTTTCTGTGCAAAGTCTCATTAAAGTAACCCATGGTGGCAACCCAAGGGTACCCATATGGAATGAGATCCTTGGCCCCTTGGAAGAAGCCTTTGCTCTGTGGGTTTGCTAGGCTGGGCATCAAAGCTTCTTCTGGATGATCTTGTGATGTCCCTTCCCTGAAAGTGTTCAAGCTGGACAGGGCTCAGAGCAATCTGGTCTCACGGACAATGTCTCAGCCCATGGCAGGGAGGGTTGGACTAGATGATCCTAAAGGTCTCTTTCAACTCAGTTCTATGATTTTCTGTGATTCTATGATCTGCTTTGAGAGTACCTCTAAATGAGCACTTTGACAAGCCCAGCATCTGTCAGCAGTGGGGTTTTCTGCAAGTCCACCCTGGGGGAAACATCTCTCAATTGCATCTCATCAGCATTGCAGCTCCCAAGCATGTAGGCTCAAAGGCCAGATTAAGGAGGATGAGAACAGCAGGAGCTGTTTAATTTAATTTTTTTTCACCAAAGTCATTAGCAGCAAATCTCTGGATTCAACCCTGGAATTAAAAAAAAAAAAAAAAGAAAGAAAGAAATCTGCCAATATCATAGAATATTTCATTGCCATTTTTCTTTCCTATTCTTTGATATTCTATTCTGGAGGCAACCCAAGCCAATCCAATCCTCTCTGAATTGTATCTTGCCATCTTTCAGAGGGACCTCCTGTTTCTTACAGGGCCGGGGGAGGGTTGGAAATATTCCTGCTTTCTTTTCCTGTTTTCAACCATCTGCACCAGCCTGGCAACCAGCAAAAATACACATATAAAGATGTCTTAATCTTAAATATAATTAGATATAATACCTCACGCAGCGTTGTATGATTAGTAAAATATATGATCATTAGTTATTAGATTAATGTGTCTACTTGTGTAACTGAAAGCCATTTGCAGCCAGAAATGAAATAGCTCAATTTGCTGTAATTGACTTATCTCCCATAGAGATTAGTACACTTGCTGCTGGAGAAGGTTTCTTCAAATGCTGAAAGCAGCTGTGTGGAGAAGCTGGATTCTGTTTTCTTTGGAAAGCCCCTGCCCCGCTGGAGGCAGAGAGATCTGAGGCGAGGTCTGGAGGATCAGCAGAGCCGTAATTAGGACTGCTGAAATCAGAGCTGCTGCCTTTAGAGGGAGGCAGTATGGGATGATGATGATGATGCCATTTTCAGCAACCTGCTGGGACTGAACCAGGCCTGCCGTTGGGTGACCCTAGGAGATGTGACCAACTTTTACTCCCCCTGTACACCGAACCTGTTCGTTCTGGTGCAAATCAACAGCAATTTCGCAAACACCAGTTATGAGCTGGGGAGGAGCCAGCAGCAATGGTTGGGTCCTGGTAAAATGGCAAACTGGCAGCCCTGGCACAGGAGCAAACCACGGCGGGGCTTGGGCGGGGATCTGGAATAAGGGTCTCTCCTCCCCGCTCCCCCCGGCCAAAGTCTCCTACACGCTCCCCCTGGCACAGGGAGCTCCTCCCAGGGGTGCCAACTGCAGCTCGACGGGCGGACACGCACGGAATAGGCAATAGGGAGCACGTCTTCCCTGGCTACATGGGATTGTGCCCTTAAATTATCCGCTGACACCTCTGACATTGTGAGGTGCTGTGGGGCCCCACAAATCTCAACTTTGGCGGCTGTCTCTTCTTCGTCTTTTTTTTTTTTTTTTTTTTTTCCCTTTTTTAAATAGGTTTTCTTATGGTTTTCTTAATTTATTTTTTTTTAGCCACAGCAACTAAGCGAACCGTTCAAATTGAAACACTGAAATGAACCAAGCTGAACAATAAACTAAAACATGCCTAGAGCAAGTTGAGCAATAAACAGGTTTTTAATTTTTTTTTTTTTTTTTTCCCCTTTCCATCTCGGTGGTGTCTGCCTCTGATAGATGATGTGACAAAGGAAGAATCCTCAATAAATTCTAAATTCTGAATACTAAATCAGCAAGAGCACGAGCAGACATGTGAGATGCCATCCCTGCTGACAGTGGCTTTGCTGCTGCGGTACCACGATGCTGCTGCCCCACGAGGCTGGGATGAAGGTGCAGCTGGACAGAGGGAGATGTACAGATCCATCCATCCACGTGTGATGGTGTTATCCAAACTACACCCGGCCTGAGTCCATAACCCAGGTGTGACAGAGGTTTTTCCCACTGTATCCTGGCTGGAGTCTCAAAGGGAAAATATTATTCATAGGTTTTAAGGCCAGGAGGGGATATTTTGCTCCACTCTGACCTCGATTACAACACAGGCCAGGGAATTTCACAGAGCCATTGCTGCAGCAGGAACAAAGGGGAGTGAACAGCTACTGTGTTATTTCACCTCATGTGAGATGTAAAAAGGCAGTGATTTCTGCTAAGGGATGCCACGGAGAAGGAGGACCTGTGAGCCAGGTACTGAAGGAAAAGAAAGCCCTGAGCTAAAATTGTACTGAGAGCATCTGTGCAAACTTAGTGTTGCATGCTCGTTCTCACCTTGTTGGGGGGCTGAGTGCTGTGGAGTGTTTGCCCTTGCAAAGACTGTGTGGTTTAGAGACAAAAGAAATATCTTTTTTTAAAGCATTGTCACAGCTCTTGGCTTGGAAGAACCTAACTGTGAAATAATCTGACAAGGGATACGACACAGTGTAAAGGAGGATTCTGGTAGTCACACAGTGTGTGTGGAGTCCTGGGACAGGCTTGGGATCTCAGTTTGCAGCCTGCTTTGAAGAGAGTTGAGGTGTGCTTTCCTTCTGCAGCACCTTTTATCCTCTGTCTGCCTCATCCTGTCCAGAATGCAGCAGCTTTTCGTTACTGGATGTCATGCAGCCTCTTTGAAAGGAGCTATGCATTTCTGCACAAGACATGCTCTAATCTTTGGTGCAAAGTTTCAGCACAGACTGGTTTCTCACTAGAGCTCAGCCCACCTATTTATTTCCCATGTGGTTCCCCATGAAACTTGTTGGTATCAAGAAGTTTTCACCTTCAGCCAGAGGAATTCTTTGGTTTAGGTGGAGAAACCCAGCAGCCTCACTGAAGTCTTATTCTGAATTATTTTCCTTTCACTGAATTTGCAGCTCAGCTTGAAGCTGACACAGGCAAATGTACATGATCACAGCCTGGACTTGCAATTGAATCCATCAAGCTGTGCATGGCCCTAACCCACAGTAGAGATGAGCTCAAACTTAATAATTCAGGCATTCGGCTTCCAACCCACACTTCATCACAGTCCCGGGCTGATCAGGCCTGAGGCTCTCATTTAACACATGAAAAGTGGAGCTCTCTGAAGTTCAGAGACAGGGTTTTTTTTGTCTAAATTCAGTCCGTAGATCCAAATTAATCTTTGCAATCTGTCTACACGAGTAAACCAGAATGACTTGGTTAAGCATCACCGGGGAGCTGGTGTAGAGCCCTCAAGTTGGCTTGACACGGTTCATTGGAGGAAAATAAGTTTAGCCCAGCTTGGAAACTAATGGATGCATTTATAAAACCCAGAGTGACAGGGAAGAATTTGGGCCTGTCTCCTTCAGGAATATTCCCCTGGCTTGCACATATTGCCTTGGTGTGGTTAAAATGCATGTGCAGACAATGATAAACTCTACTATGCACCATTATGAACGTGACAAACATGCTGTGATGCCAAATGCAGATTATCTATAGGTACTTTCAAACTATTGCTGCCATCAGTTTTGCTGCCAGGCTGTTTTCTGAGGATAACTCAGGTATTATCAGATTTACCACCTTTTACTCCTAACTCCATTTCTCACAGCCAAAGACATCAGCAGTTCACCAGTTCAGTGACCATTACCATTCATTTTTCTTTTTCACTTATTCATTTCTTCACTGAATACTTCTGCTGTATCATTTTTATCAAATTTTTAGAACAAATATTAGTGTAGCGTCCTTCTCCCATTATTTGACCATCACCATAAAACACAAAAGAAAATCTCTTGGTCCATGGAATACTGTCTGGAAGCACCAAGTGACTACAGGTGTTGGAAAAACTGGGCCACTGCAAAATGTCCCAAAAGTCCTGCCTCATCTCACCTTTCTCTTCAGGTGTGATATGTTCCCAAAATGGCTTGAAAATATCTCTGAAAATGAAGCTAGTGTATCCACAGATTGTGAAATGAAAGGCAGTTCCTTTAGCTGGCTGGAGGAAGATTAGAGGAGAGGTTTAGGTTAGATATTAGGAAATAAATCTTACCCAAAAGATTCGTCCAGGGCTGGAGCAGGCTGTGCAGGGAACTGTTGGAGTCCCCATCCCTGGAGGGACTGAAAAGATGTGTAGATGTGGTGCTGAGGGACTTGGTTTATTGATAGAATCAGCAGTGCTGGCTTAGTGGTTGGACTTGATCTTAAAGGTCTCTTCTAACCTACATGATTCTATAAGATGCCCTGTAATATAATGTCTGTATGCCAGTAACCTCTAGCAGCTGCCAGTGGAAACAAGACTAAGCTGTGCTGGGTGCTGACAGGAACACATCGAATTAAACAAGACAAGTAATGTGAGAAGGACAGTTTCCAGTCCTATTTTAAGCCAGGAGCCTGAAAAAGTGGCACTGCTCTGAGAGACAGCACAGAAAACTGAGCTCAGATGTTCCTCATCCTGCTCCTGCTCCCTCCAGCCCAGGGCTACTCAAAAGCAAAAGCCACTTCTCATATTCTTTTGAACAAGTGGATGGTTCACCAAACCAGAGACTAGAGAGAGAAGAGTTTTTAAAGGATGGCTTTCAGCAGGGAGGTGCTGCTATAAATTAACCACTTGCTACCATGGGGGATTTTGCTTCCTCAGAGCTGATCTTGACAGTTCAGTAACGGGAAGTGAGAATTTACAACTTTGGAGCTGATATAGCTGGAGATAAAGGCGCGGCAAGCTCAGGTGCCACAATCTTTATCGCAAGGATGGTGTATATAAAAGAAAAGGCACAACATGCTTTTCAGATGGATAAAACAGAGCTTAAAAATCCAGCAACCAGAGGAGAAATAGCTGATTCTTAACTCATGAGTGGCAAAAAGGAAGAAGTTTATCTCCAGCGCCTTTATCTCCAGCTATATCAGCTCCAAAGTTGTAAATTCTCACTTCCCGTTACTGAAATAGCTGATTCTTAACTCATGAGTGGCAAAAAGGAAGAATTTTATAGGAAAAAGGAAAAAAAAAATCATTAAATGAGTCTGATTAGTTCAGGAGAGGGGTGAGTTCCTGGTTAGTCTTAATTTATGTTAAAAAAAACCCCAACCTATCCTGAAATGGAGGTGGTGTTTAACAGCCATGGAGGAATCCTTCTTTGATTCATTCATCTGATTACTTTCTTATCCTCTTTATAGCCTTTGGCTTCCAAAACCTTATCTTGCAATATGTGATGCATCTCTTTTTGCTTCTTTTAAGCCTGGTAGATGCAGAGGTTCTTCTGAGAAGAGAAATAGTCAACGAGTATTTCCTATTCCTTTTCCTTGTGCCTTTCAGGAGTCTCTATGAGTTTGTCCTTCAATTGCCTCTTTTCAAGATCACAAAACTGCAAAGGGACCACTCATTTATGTATTCATAGGCAACCATTCCCATCTGGGCAGACCTGAATACCCTGGTTACACTTTGACTCTTGCTCCTGTGCCATACCTGCCAGCCCCATGTCTTGCTGTGTTGGTTGTCCACATCTCAGATGGTACTAGATACCTGAGACATGGAAACTTCATTCCACCCTTCATCTGTTCAATATTGCATTCCACAATATCCTCTTTAGAAACAGAGTAATCATATTGCCACCAAGGACCTCCCCATTCTCGTTGACTCTTCTGGAGAATTCTCCTGGGATTGAGTTTTCTCTTCTTCCACATTTTATTCAGGATTACTGCATGGGATACACTTGTTTCTGTGCCACAAGGATGAACAAAGATATATTTTTTTCTTCTCTGTTAAATTTTTATGCTCATATTTATTGCTTTTGATTTGACAGGATTAGTCTCACACTTGACAAAATTTAGAACATCTCTGTCAGGCATAGAAATTCAAGCTATCAATACAGGAATTAAGCTGCTTAATAGATCATGCCTCAGTGCTAGTGGTCTTCCTCTTTGAGCTCCTCTATTCAGGAGGAGGCAAGGTGCCAAACCCTTTTCTCTCCATAGGACACCAGGGTCCCAGAGACAAAGAGGAATGAGAACTGGAAGAGGATTCCATCCAAGATGGAATGGAATAGAAAATGTCAGAGAAAGAGAGAAGATTTGGGCAAGACTGCTCCATGAGTGGTAAAATCAGACAACATCCTTTTTATAGCCAGAGAGAGAAGACTTTGGGGTTTTTGGTAGTGACAAAAAAAGGGTGAGGACAGTAAGTAAAGGCAAGGTCTGGAATTTCTCTCCCCCAAAAAGAAGTTCTCACCAGAGATACCTGAATAAGGAAGTCATTATCCTGTTGTTTTTCCACAGGAATTGGCACTTGTTAAGCTAAATCAGATCCCCTGCCAGAGGTGAATCTCTTTATTCATTGCTCAGCTGTCTATGTGTTTACTGTTATGCAGGCAGTCAAAGACATTAGCAGAGAGATGGGAACAGATCCATGTTAATTGGGAAGGTGCTCCAGCCAAGAAACAAATCAGGAAGAAAGAGTTGCAGCTGAGAAGAAATATTCACCTGGAATACTTCTGATTTTTTCCATTGAGTGTTTCATATCCCTCTCCCTTGCAGAGTTTTCTCCCTTTCCCTGTACCAAGGAGTCATTTTTCCTGCTGCTGTTGATATGAAAAGCTTTACCCTGTTGCTGCAGTGGTTGATGGCAACAATACCAATAATAACAAGAAAAAAAATACTAAAGACACAACACTTTCACCAGCTGTGCATTCTTTGACTGCTTCACTAATACTCTTCTCTTTACATCCAAAACTATCATCTCGTCTCCTTTCCAAAGGTGATGAGTTATCCCAGCAATACTCTGTCTCTGGAGTGGAACACTGTGGTCACCCACCTGGAAACAGCAATGCATCTCCTCATTTCAACTAGAATAAGGAAATCTGCCATCAAAAATAAGAGCCATCCTACAGTGGGGTCTATCTGCAGTCAAGGGTGAGGTGCAGCTGAAATGTAAATGAAGCTGGAGGAAATACTGAAGCAGGTGAAACATAATTCCCCATGTAAACATCCTGGACACAATAATTCTGCACAATGATGATATTTCTGAAATCTGAAAGGCCTTTTTGATCTCTGGTGTAATAAATATCTTGTCTTACCACGTCAGTCATCTGGTTCAATACCATGTGCTTGACAAAATTATTTCTTTCAAGAAGAAAGACAGGGTTGGTTGGTTTTGGTTTTGTTTTTTTTTTTAAGCCATCAAGAAGGCCAAAGTCTACTTGTTCCCCTGATGATTATTATCTATGGTTGATTATCTTCACTGAGAAAAACGTGTGGGTTTTTCCCAATTTGAAATCTTACAGCTTTAGCCACGAGTCTTAAGTTTTTCTTACGTCTTTCCCCATTAGACTGCAGAGTCCTTTGGAACCCACTGAGATATCCAGGAAGAAATATACTCCCTCATCAAATCTCCTCTATATCTTTCTGATACACTGAACAGATCACATACCTTCGACTGCTCACCACAAGATAGCTTTTACTCTTCCATCACTCCAAGCTCACATGCTTTAATAAACGTGCCCTGAGGTCTTTAACCACTGTGAACAAGGTCACACAGCATAAGGACAAAGCTCTGAGGGGCAAAGCAGCTCAGTAAAGGTGCCAAAACAGCACAGCAACAGTTTGGCCTCTGTAGTTTCAGCTCCAGCATGGCAGAGAAATGCACTGCAAGTTGCTAAATATGGAAAAACATGGAGCTTGGGAAGCAGTTGGAGACTAGAAAACACCAGCTGAAGGATGCTCTCTCCATTCTTACCCTCTTCCTGAGGCCTTACAGAGAACCATTGCTGAGAACAGACTAGATAGACCTATTTGAGCCAGTGTGGTTGCTCTTGTATTTTTACATCACCTCATTGCACTCATCACACGTGGTGTTGTACCCTTCTTGAGATGACACACCCCTGCTGTAATCCTCATATCACATCCATTAGCCCATCACCACCAGCATGAGCCACCTATAGTGATTTAAGAGGTGGAGGGCTCAGCGCTGGCAGGGTTGGGTTCTTTAATTATTCTGAGTCCAAATGGAAAAACACCTATAAACACAGAGCAGAATCTGCTGGTGTGTTGGGAGTGCAGTGCAACGTGCTAATGCTGTTAATAATTGAGTTATGGCAGGTGTGCAAGGAGCTGATACTGCAAAACTTTGATCCCATGCTCAAGTTAATGCCAGCAACGTTGCAAAACGCAGAGCAAAGGAACAAGTCTGTACTTTATGTTAAATCAGCTCAAACCAGCATCAGATGACTTGAATTAGTACACAAGGAGCATATGAAACATATTCATTTTGTTAATAGAAATGCCTAGCTGTATTAGCCCTCTTTTTTTGCTTATTATTCATAATATTTTTCTATAATACAGAAAATCGGTTTTTATTTTTAAAACGCAATCAAATTATATTTCCTATTAAAAATTTAATATCAAAACAAATTAACCAATGCTGCAGATTACACATTAGTAATGTAGTTCTGACATAATTCATGCTCCTCTCGATTCTGTTATGAACTATCACACTGCTAAAGTGCAACAGTTCATAACATACTTTTAAGGGGAAGTGAAATGCTTTTTTTAAGGAAAAAAAAAAGTGAGTTAGACAAGATACTCCAATAATAACAGAATGTGGTTGAGCCAAACCTTCAGATTAAAGTATTTTGAGATTCAAACAAGTCCACATATTTTCCTCCTCTACTAGCCTGCTGAGACTGATGGGCTCATCTTTTTCCAGATGTAAAGATCACTGTTTCAAGGTACAAACCACAAGACCAAGAGGATAGCTGCAACACATTGTGTGTCCCTGTGGCACAGCAGTGACTGTTCCTCCAGAGATGGTATCTGAAGCAGCTAAAGAGTGAAAAATCCTATTAAACAGGGCTAACAAAGGAGAAACGCTTGAGCATGCTTTTGTGCAGGTGGCCTGGTGAAGTGATGCTTTCCTAGGTAGAGATAGCACTCAAAAGGAGTCATTAGCATCCTAAAAACTGTCAAGATCACTAAGCATGATCTGTTTGTCACAGTCTCCCTCCATCCCCTTTTGGAGGCATTTGCTAGCTCACAGCTGGCCAAACTGGTGGAAGCAGTCCACCTCAGCCCCCAGTCTTGGGAGGGGCAGGCCAGTCCTGCTCTCCAAGTTCTTACAAAAGGTTCATCCCCGTTGTCCTGGTGAGTGCAAGTCACCTCCCTCAGTCATAGCCTCAACTTCAGCCACCAGAAATGGTTCCCACACCACCAATGGATGGAGGCAGGAACATCACCAAAAAAAACAAAACAAAACAAAACCAACCACATACACACATCATAAAGCCCACAAGACAACAGTAACAAAAGTTTTCAGAATAAAAAATGCCAAGTCAGGCAAACAGCTACAGAAAGGGGAGGGCAGGGCAGGTCAAATGCAAGCTATGCAACCTGTTTCCAATGGTGAATACACAGAATCCTAGAATAGCTTGGGCTCAAAGGGACATTAGAAGTCACCTAGTCCAACCTCTCTGCAGGGAGCAGGGACATCTGCAATGAGATTTCTCAGAGTCCAGTCCAACCTGAGCTGGAATGGTTCCAGGGATGGGGCATCAGCCACCTCTCTGGGCAACCTGGGCCAGGGTCTCACCACCCTCAGTGTCAAACATTTCTTATAGACAAGCAAGGTGCTATATGAGGTGGCCAAGAGAAGACCACATTGTCAGGTTACCCCCACAACCCACAAATGAAAGTGTATTTTAGGCTGGCAGTGAGCAAGGTCATCAATATCATTGTCTGCCCCATCAGAATCCTGCACTGAGCAGAGGGTGGAAGCTGGGACCAGGCGTGGAGAGTCTGAAAGTTGGTCCCTTGCTCAATATATTCTCTCAGACCAAGACTTTGGGCTTTACAGCCTTCCTTCTGCTGACCCTTACATCCACAAAGTCAAGATGACATTCTCAGGCCCTTCTCTGCTCCACATAGATGGCCTGCACCTCCCAACCTGAACCATATTTAGTTACACAGTTGATGATTGTGATGCTAATTAAAACATACTAAGAGACACACTATAAACATGCACAGCACATGAAGGAAATTAGCCAAGTGAGCTTGCCTCTTTCATTGTGCTTTTATTATGATGCTCCTTGGATGATGTTTTTAAATGAATTTTGAATAGTTTTCTTAATTTGTTTTATTCTGCTTCATGGTAACAAAACTGCCAGAGCCCCACAGGAATGATTCGGAGAAGTGCAATATTATTGGAACATGTCTCCTGCTTTTCTTACTGCTTACTTATAATTAAGCTTTATTGAGGTGTAAAATGAATAACAATTTAAAAAAAAAAAAAAAATGTTTATTGGTCCAGGTGCAGATTCACAGATACTCCAGAAAAACTTTTTTTTTTCCATGACCTCAGAGAAATATTCCTGGTTTTTACCAACTCCCATCCGTTTCTACTCAGTCACCATCCTGCTTCAGTCGCATCCCCCAGCGGGATGTCTCTTCAGAGCCACTTACCACATAGATGAGTAGAGAGAGTATTGCTGGTTTTCTGCATCAAAGCAAGTACAGACATTAGCTGCAGCTGCTCCCTGTAGCACAAAGAGCTGGGCACCCAACCTCACCTTCTCCTGCCCTTGGTGGGAACTGAGACCTTGATGTGGAAAGTAATTGTAGACAGACAATAAGGTCTAATGAGTT
>NW_008582532.1:33394-38571 GCF_000691845.1 Merops nubicus | reverse complement strand
GGGGGGGGGGGGTGAATGGGAAAAACACAGAAAAAAAGGTAGTAGACCTACCCAAAGGGAGAAGGTTCTCATACACCCAAATTTAGCCTGGTTTTAGCTGTTAATGGCACCAGTTGTGGTCGTATGTCCAACACCATCTTTAGTATATCACTGGTTCAGCCTCTGCCTTCCCACTCTTGGCCTTTGTGAGCCTTCTGATTGGGGAATATTTGCCTGCAACCTTTACAGAGGTTGTTATTGTTATTGTTGGGGGGGGGCGTTGTTTTTTTATTAAGTAAGATTTTCTTGACAAGCAAATAAAGCATGTCTGCACCTTCAAATGGATTTCCCAACCTGTAGCATAGTTCAGAACTAAATCCTGGAGTGGTCAGCAGACCTTCTGCTCAATCTGGGGTCTTAGCACTTACAGCATCCATTTTAGCACCGTGCTGCTCCCCCAGAACACAGCACTAATGGATTACTGTGCATTATGCCCCTCATTACTACTTAAATATTTATCAGAACATTATGTATTTAGTGTCTAGGGGGAAGGATACAATCCTGCATTTCACCATGCAAAAGGGTTAATTACAGACTGGGTAAATCTCTGTGACTTGAAATTGATAAAACAGACACAGAGATTAAAAAAAGAAGGTGTTATTTACAGCTAAATAAACATTCAGATGCATAATCCTGATCTAGGATTTCCCCAAAGGAAAAACTACTCAAGTCACTATTTTACACCCATGGTCTCCACCTGTACAGCAGCAAAACAGAGATGTTTGGGTATTACTGTCTGGAAACTAACAAGCAGAACTGATTGCTCATCTGAGGCAAGTCCCTAGCCTGGACCTGGTGTCCTTGGAAATATTTGGAGGAGTTTGTTAAAGTAGATTCACTCTGGCCATGACCTGAGGCTGGACAACCACTTGTATCTCCACCTTGCCTCACTATCACAGCACCTCTCTCCATCTCTGTGTCAACACCAACATGGTCCTTCTTTTATTGTCATTTGTCTATACACCTATAAAAACAAAACTAACAAGATGTTTCCATGGGGCTCAATCATACCCATAAAGTCTAGCTCTGCTGGAGACAAACCCAGGTAGCTACACTAGAAGAAGAAGTGAGAACACAATGTCTAACATGAGACAAAGCAGGAAATAATACCCTGATTCTAACCTGTAGCCCACTGCCATGTCTTCCATGGTCCACGGGTTACACACATGTAACATGCACCTCATTAATGCCAACGTTATTTACCATTAGAAGCCTTACTTTAGTTTGGGTTCTTCAGCAGACAAAAGACACCAGAAAACCCAGTTGTTCGTGGAATTCAGCCAATGTTTGTCTCATAAAATAAGTTCTTAAGGTAACTTATACTGGCACTGTGAAATATTGTTCATTATAACGGAGCAGCTGAGATAATGTTGTTTTCTAATTTCCCTTTCTCAGTCAGAAATTAAATAAAAAGTCATGTCTAAATTACAATACTGGATTGAACGCAGACAAGGACCCCATGCGGGGAGCTTATGATATATCCTTCCCACGTTTTATAGCCATTAAAAAAGATTATAGGATTTTTTTTTCCCTTTTCTTTTAGGCCATTTACATTTGTTCTGAACTCTCACTGTGTTTTATTTGAAGCTCTTAAAAGTGCCAATGTACATAATAAGTCAATCAAGAAGTTAAATTAAGAAAAAAAAAAAACAAACCCATATTGACTTTGTCTATACCAAACATGCACTTCAAAATCTGAACTCTGCCACCTAATGACTTACTGACTTTGCAATAAATATCACTGGGCAGGGATGGCTGCGCTGTTCTGCACAGGGAAGCACATTTATAATCCAATTAAGAGGTCTTCTAACAGATCTTAGCACAACCCCAATACCGTGGTGCTAGGAGCTCTTCCCCCCCTCAATGCAGCCATTAACATCCACAGAAACACACCGCAGGGACCGGACTCCTTCTAACAAAGCCTGTCAGCCTCAGAAAACCTTTCCTTGTTGCTACTCATCTCTGTAATGCCTGGTTTGTCCGTGGCCATGAGGGGTCACAGAGCAGCTCACCACATTGCCAAATGCCTCCTCCACGCCACTAATTCCTCTTGCTGTCTCCCTGCTTCCTCAAACCCTGACCTCCTCCTGCACAGGACTAAGCCCTAGCAGCTTAGTCTGCATGGATTCCTAGCTGCTTTCTCACCCACCTGTTAGCCACCCACCATTCTGTGCCAAACGTTCCCTACCCCATTGCTCTCCTCCTCACCATGGCCATCATCTCCTTCTGCAAGTACACACTACATTCCTCCTAGATATATTGGGTCAATCAAGGCCATCTTCTTCTACCATTGTTGTTTCAGGTCTGAAAAGATTTTGGACACTGCAGGAATTGCTTCTTCCTTTTTAAGCATACAGATCTTCTCTTTCACTACAGCTTTTCCAGCTTCTTCTCTCACTCCCAGTTTCAAGAGCCCATCTCAGAGCTGATGGCATCAAAGGACCTAGAGGCAGACTTTCCATGAGGCTTCATTAGCTGAAGGTGGGATTTATCTCACTTTCACACCTGAATAGCATCTCAGGCCAGACCAGTCAGTTGGGCTTTCTTGCAGCTAGCAAAGAAGCAACTCCAGAGGCAGATTTATCCAACCAGATTGAATCATCTATCTTTAAGATGATTTTTCTTTCCTCTAGAAGTACTTCTTTCTTACTGTTGATTAAGAAGACATTACCCTAGGCTTCCAGGTTGGTCTTGCCTACATAACTTCAGAAATGTGGGTGCCTGGGCTAATTTTTCAGACATAACATGAAGATTGTCTGCTGTTGGAAGCGTGCTTTCTAGGATGGACCATATGGCATGGTGGCCGCACAAAGCCCTCATAACTTCTTACTTCAGCAAGGTCAAGGCATTGGAAAAATTTTGCTTAAGGTCGTTAGATTTGTCCCTTACTGACAGCTCACATCAGAAACCTGATGCTTTCACTGGAAGTTAACACCTTTTCCTTCCTACAGTTTGCCTAACCTTGTGGAATCATTGCCATGTTTCTCTCCAAAAGTGGCTGCATTCCAGTGGAAGGTGAAATGTTCCTGCATGCAGATTCCTGGACCTTGTTCAATAACCATAAAACTTTAATACTCTATTTGGATTGCTGCAAATGGAAGGTGCTGTGTTACCCTAATGCAATTTCTGGGAACGTAAGCCCACTCGATACCTCGGGGCTCAATTAATTAAGGAACATTAAATACAGTATAAGGTCTTCCTCCCAGCAGCACAAACACCTGCACTTCATTGTACAACTTGTGCCTCTCCTATTAGCTACAGAGACAGCTAAGGCCTCATCCAAAACCTATTAAAGCCCATGGAAAGATTGCCATTTTCTTCAGCATGGCTTGGATCAGACACCAAGGTGACATCATGAGGATAATCAACCTGGAAAGTAAATTACAACTAAATTGCAACTGGGAGAACTTGGAATGAGTCAAGTGGTTGAAAACCAAGCCCTAGACGTTGAGTGTCTCAGTATAGTGCGAACAAATGATAGTAAAAGACTTTAAGATTATATTTTGTAAGGCTGCACTCCAGAGATGTTTTTTCTTGTGTCTCAGTGAAATGTGATGGTCCCTTGCTCCAGTCCTGTTTAGTTTTGTTATTCTAAGCAGAAGATGCTTCAGTCTGCTGAGGAGGTTTTTGTGATAATCCTTCATAAACACACAGATTTTCAGCTCCCTAATTCCCCTCTCAACAGGTTTCAGTACAAAATGACAGTGGGAAAGATCAGCTCACCTCATCTTAGAAGACCATCAGACCAGCCAGTGAGTCACCTGGTCATTAAAACCAAAAGAAATTGCTGCCTAGGACTGTTTAAGAGGTCAAGCAATGACTAGGATGGTACCAAAAGTGAGATTAAATAATTTTCTTTAAACTAGTCCCCCGCAGTACTAACTTTTGGTGACACAGCATGCAGTGTACTAGAAGCAAATGCCTTGTCCAAGTTAATTCATGGAGTCTTGTTTTTTAGCTCTTGTTTGCCACTAAATGAAAGCTATGAAATCAACAAAACCTCTAGATTTTTTTTTTTTTTCTTCAAGGAAAGCCTGTATATCAAAGAATCAAAAGAGCAAACATGTGAAGCTGAAGTCAGCCTCAGATCAAGACACCCAGATTTGGGTACCTGTGTGCCTGTATCTCAGCTAGGTATCCAGGCTCCCATGAGACCAGGTAGAGAGCAATTCAGCTCACCCAAGAGCAGATCCCTCCAATGCTCAGTCAAACACACACTTCAGTGATTGACTGAGTGCACTGAGGGTGAAGACACACAGGTCATATATGGATACCTATATATAGGGGTCATTATATGGGCACAATCTCACTCCTGGTTCACCCTATATGGTACCTGACCAGGAGAAAGCATGCTTGACTTCAAAGCATCAACATATTTCAAACGGAATATGGTTTTCAGTTAACAGTTGTTTTATTTTGCAGCAGCCCATAGGCTTATTTGGTGGTTAACAGCATTATTTAGTGGATATGGCATTTGGCTTTACAAAGAGATACTTTGCACTTCCTTCCTCATCTGCATTTATGCAGCAGCCTCCAACTGCAGCTGAGGATGTAGCCAAGAGGTACCCCTCCTGTGGAAAGATGAAGAACTGTCTGATGTTAATGAACATAGTTATATATGAGAGCTGAATTTGGTCTTTTCACCATCATCCCTGAGACTTATGTCTGTACCTGCTCAAGAAATAAAGTAAAATCTTTTTCATGCATTGTTACTCTGGTATTCACTTAAGGTGCTTAAAATACTAGAATCAGAGGGTTAAAACATCTGATAATCTCTGGCAGACTTGAGGGAGAAATGTCAGATATGGACTTTTTCTCCTTCACAGATTGTCTTAGTAAAAGAAAAGAATGGACACAAGAACTGAAATTTAGTTGAACTATCCCTGTAATCTGTGGTTGGAATCCACTCTGAGTTTTGAGGAAAATTGTATTGCTTCTCCAAGACAGCAGCTACAAAACAGAGATTCTTATTGCTCCCCAGTGGCACAAACTTAAGAAGTCAAAATAGGTGCTAAAGCAGGAAACAAATATCCGAGACACACAGTGAAATGGAGCAATGAAGGGTAGGAGGCTGTGGAAAACATTTAGCTCTGTGACCTTCCATCTCATTTATTTCAGTCCTACAAAATTAACTCTGC
>NW_008582532.1:19116-33363 GCF_000691845.1 Merops nubicus | reverse complement strand
TGCTGAACTGGATTAGAGCTTAAAAGAAGGGAATAATTCACCCATGTTGGTTTCGGTCGCTGTCACTTCCAGCTTTTGGTCTGATAATAAACCTGGAAGAGACCAAGTCACAGGAAAGACTCCATTCAGCTTCTAAGTGGTCACCTGAGAAGCAGGTCACATCTTCAGGGAACACAACCACTTGCCAGACCAGAGGAGAAGGCTTCCTTAGTGCTTTACAGGTTGCAAAACACAATTTATTTATTTATTTTTTCTGTGGTGGTAAAATAAATCCTTCACCCAACAGCACAGAGACTGCTCTAACAGACCCATGCACCTGAGTGTGAAGGAAAGGATCTCATGCAATCCACAGCAAACCCTGGAAAGATTGGAGTCCACTTGGGACACATTCCTGGAGCTGGTTCATTACACATCCCTTCAGGAATTTAGCCTGGAAAGAGGAAAACCCAACCTCTCTGCCCAAATTCTTCCCTTCTCCACTCTGCTTTTCCTCCTCCCTGCCATCTCTGCCTTCCTTCATTATTTTTTATTTCTTTGTGTATGTGTCATTTTGATAAGTGCCATAAAAACCCATGTGCTGGAAATCTTGCAGTTAATATGTGGGAATCAGAGCACTGTGAAACTATCTCGGTCCCCTTCCACTTCTTTGAATACAATAATTGTGCATGTGATCTCCCTGCTGGCACCTGGAATTTGTTTGCATCCTTAGAAAAATACTGGAAAATTTCAATAAATAGAAGCTATTAAAGTATTTGTAGTCAGTAGATGATGATCTGCACAGGAGAAAACGACTGAGAAAAACATCAAGATGAATTTTTATGCATTTTCCATCTCTTTTTAAGGGTAAAGCCTGAACCAAACTACACTCTTTAATATCACGTTTTTGATAAGACATTTAAGACTAAAGAAAACTATTTCTACTGTTGATGCGCTTCTACCTGGAGGAATTGACACCTCATAGAGACAGAAATGTTCATGAGTAGCCATGCACAAGAACGACAATCTCTGGTGTCAACACATCTGTATCCCAACATGAGCATCAGGGCCTTGAAAGGACATGATTCTTTATTAATAATTTCTCTTTTTTGTATGCACAGATAATTTAAAATAAAAAAAAAAAAAAAGAGCAGGACCTTGAGATCCCATGCCCTGTATGGGTATCAAAAGTGGCCCAGCATTGAGTTTTTCACTGCTTAGATACTTCTGTACCAAGACCTAGATAACCCAGAGACGTTTCTTGCTTTCTTTACAGTATGTTCCAATACATCTTTTAATTTTGATGCCTTAAATTTCCCTGTGTGTCAAACCCAGCTTCGCTTTTTCACGTTGATTATTGTTTGCTCAGATTGCTCAGCCTCTTCTATATGGGAGCCATCTGCTGTTTATAAGGCTCTCTTACAGTCAACTTTCCTGTGAAATACAACAGCTTTATTGTTTTGTTTTTTTTTCTTTTCCAGAGGCCACTTCTGATTTTGATCCTTTACTTTTGGGTTGGGTTTTTTTGTTGTTGTTAGTTCTGCATTAAAAATAAAGTCATCCAATTTTCCTTGGACAGTTACAATCACCTTTCCTGCAGGGAATGTAAAAATCTCCATAATCACAAAAGTTTTCATCAGTCTCTAAGAAGAGGAATATCCCAGTGGCTATTTTGAATTGACACAGTAATTTAAACACTTGGAACAGACAGAATGAATATCACAGTTAGTTAGAAAAACGTGTTGGTGTTTTTTTTTTTTTCTCTCAGGGAAAATACTGACTAAAAGGGAAGAAAATTAGCCAAAACCTACACTTGATTAATTAAAACATTTTCATTAAGAACTGAGGTGAAAAAAAATCTGAGGTGAAATGAAAAGCTTCTGTCTTGAGTTTTATAAACTTTACAGTGTTCCTGAAGAAAAGATTTCTGCAGCCTTCCCTTTTACCCAGGTAAAAACCTTTTCCTGTGAAAAGTTTTGTTGAGTCCAGTCCCAGTGAAAACGGACCTTGTGTCATGTATCAACATTAGGGAATATCTCCCACTTAAAGAGCAAGAAATAAAGCTCATTTCCTTCTTAGCACTAAGGTATTCGTCCTTTCTGCAGAAAATATCAAATAATTCAGTAATTAATTTATTTTTGTTTTAAGTGTTTCCTAAAGTTGCATCTTGCAACTTGGAGACAAAGCTGCATCCTTAAGGAAATTACATAAAAGCATATATCAATACATAAAAACAACCACCACAGAGCTAACTGCAGCAATGTTTAACTAGTTTGCTTGGACTTCTCAGCTATAAACACCACCCTTGCCTTATCATGTTTAAATCTGTCATGGATGTCAGATATTGCCTTCTTAAGTGGACTCAACTGTATTACAGGCTTCTGCGGTAATGCTGGGCTGGAGTGTATCTCCATTTTATGTTCTTAAATATTCATAAGAAGCTTTGCAACATTAATATCTTAGAAGGCTTACAAGAACACTTAAATAATGTGTCTTACCTCCCTTCGCCCCTCCCAAAATGTCCCAGTCTTTTCCAATTTGTGTAATGCATTGAGCCATTTTAATAATTGTTTGGGGATTTACTCCGTGGTTCTGCAGTTCGCTCATAGCCAGTGTAATTATTATCTCCACTGGTCTTATCGTGTGCTAATCCTGCTTGTTTTACCAGCACAGAAGACAAGATTTGAGAGCATAAGCACGAGGCAGGGGTTTTGCCCTGGAATTACACCCTGTGAGCCCCCCCCACTGCTTCACGTCTGTGTAAGACATAAAAAATAAAAATTAGATGAAATATTTTTAATAGGAGGCAGGTGAAGGAAATTAGCTTTTCTGTGGTGGTAAACAAAACTACAGACTGTGGAAGTTTAGCCACATTCACATGAATTATTATTTATTTTAAGTCATTGTGGAGAATGCATATACATGTACATACATGTGTGTGTGTGTGCAGATCATCTGATGCACATGGAAGTCATCACCCTGTAACAAATCCTGCATCAGAGAAGGTCTGGATGGTTTGAAGTTTGCTTCAAGACTTAGCATTAACAGAACTTTTCCCAACTACGTAACTGAAATCCCAGCTGTGCAGTGAGAAAAAAAAAAAAAAAAAAAAAAAAAACACTGAAGTTTTCTATGTAGGAAAATACTAATTCTGTGGGAGAAATATTTAATCCGTTCTTTTTCACGGATTCTACCTTATCTTCCTGAAAATTCTGAGGTCTTCTGCATAAAACAATCCTGCTCCCACAAATTCTGCATTTTACACACATCCATTTCCTACACTTTTCTAGCCAAACCTCCCTCTGAGCTTTCAGAATTAAGCACATGAGGGCTATTCACCTAACACATCATGGCCTGAGTTTGCCATGATGAGCTTATAGAATGCTAAGACCCACTCTCTACTTCTGCTTGCTGATGTTACCAATCTGCTTCCCGCCAAGGGGCAATATTTCAGTGAAAAGCAATACAGAAAATATTTTCATCACAATTTTATCATCGTGCTGGTGTTCCAGGGAGCCCTCTCTCTCACTCACCAGCTATGAGCAGCAAATAACTTTGGCAAGCCAATGTGCATGAATGTGCCTCATTCCCTTATCTCTGCTTCTTGGTGGTGTTTAGATAAATGTAACTCAAGGCTACCATCTGCAATCCAGCCTTTTGCTCTGCTTATCCAGGCCAGCATGAAAATGAGTGTAGAGTCTCGTGCCTCCAGTGGGATGGTGTAGATATATCGGGATCAAGGGGATGGATTGAGGGAATGGTTTGAAAGTTGAGCTTGGAAAGGGTTGGAGTTGAGCTATGGGGCAAAGCTGATCATTCCCTGCTGTTGGTGGTTCCTGTTGATTGGGATGTGCACTTTGGCCAGGTAGGCTCAGTGTGATTCCAATTAGGATGGCAAAAGGCTCCCCAGATGAGAGCTTGAAACAGAGGGTGCTGCAGAGCCCAAAATTCACTTCACAGCAGCATAAGCACAAGGCCAAGCTGGCTCACACTTCCAGCATCCCAGAAGACACCTCAGAAATGTTATGGGTGCCCTGTGGGAGAAGCAGAACTCATCTGCCTACCAGACCCCACGGACACGAAATGCACTTTAAAAAGGAGATGTTCAGGCAGTGTCAATCAGAAGGCACCACAGTGTTGAGCAGTACTGTCCATGCTCCTGGGTGGACGGAGGTGCTCCTGGCACTGCCCCAGCTCTTTCTCCCCGTTCCTAGGATGGACTGTGGCATACCCCATGCTTACACTTTCATATATCCCCATAAATAACACCAAGATTAGAAAACAATCCAATTCTGGGGCAGGAATCTCTATTTGCAAGGCAGCTGGAGTGGCTGATCGAAAAGCTCATCCAACGTACCGCCACTATTCAAACTTTGGGGTGTTAAATCCAAATCTAAATAATCCCGCATGTTTCTTCCTTGACTAAGCACCTGAGCACTAATTACATGCCTGGTTAATTCAGTAATGTACATACATTTCTGGGCTCCCTCTGCTTGTATTGCTCTCTCTCCTCTTCGGGAGATTAATGAGGTGAAGAAACAGAAGATTGTTACAAACCTGCAGCTTGCTGTACCTCCTAAGAAGATGATGGGAAATGTACCAAACACCATGTTATTTTGTTAACACTGCTGTGTACAGTATATAATTATAATTTAGCTGTTCTATTTCTTGCCAATTAAAATAGATAAGCAATGATCCGGGTCTGCAACGAGCAGCACAGCTTTGTGAGGCTGCATTTCCCATCGTGCTGTAATAAGCTAAAAGATATTTGTATATGTAAGATCTTTGGTAGGATCATTCACAGAGGGACTACTTCCGAAAAATTACCTGTTCTTGCAGATTTACCATCTTCAGTTTCCTTGCTTTCCCTTTGCCTGTGGGCTTATTGTTGCCTTTATGCTACTGAATTTTGTTAGCATAAAGCCTTGAGCTTGATTCTTCATTTATCCATAAGTCTGAGAGTCTATAGGAACTTTGGCTGTGCAAGACAGGCTGAACTGCATCCTATATATAGGGAAAAGTTGGGAGGAAAATTGGACTTGATGGTCCTGGAGGTCCTTTCCAGCCATAGTGGTTCTATGATTCTATGATGCTATTCAATTCATCAGTGGGGGCCTTATTTAATGTGAGTACATCCCTGCTGACTTTTTTGACATATGCTCATGTGATGTGCTGAACTAGAGTCTAAATCTTCAGCCACGGTCTACGTGTTGTTGCCACTGATGTCGAGGTCAGGTAGAAATTGGTTTGAAATGCCTTGGGGTGTAATTTTAGGGGCCTGAATCCCAGCCAAACTGACTCATTCTGATATGCAAAGTGTATGATGATGCTCCAGCCTCAGTCTAGATTACTTTTCTTACCTGCTCTTGGTCTTTTTCCCTCTTCCATTGTTTTTTTTTTTTTTTTAAGAAGGTTTCTATAAACCCAGCACTGATGCTGTGAAATTATCCAGTTTTCTCATTTGTCAAAGTTTTATGCCTCTTAGTTTAGTGCTTACACAGTCATTATATTAAGGAAGAAAATAGGTCTAATGAGGCCAATTAATAATCCAAGTAAGCCCATTAACTCTGAAACAGGCGAGAAGACACAGCAGTGTGGAAGTGAGTGCTGTTCAAAGAAGCTCAAGGCAGTGATGTAGGGTAGTGTGCTGCCCAAAGATGGAAAAGTCATGCAATCAATAGGATCTGCATAAACACTCAGAGTGGACCTTAGCTGTTGAAAAGCAGGCACTTGCTGCTGTTTGAGATGCTCAGCTGTGTTCAAGGCACCTTCACAAGCAAAAGGGAAAGGTGGAAAACCTTTCTAATGTCCCCTTCTCAAAACTGGAGTTGCTCCCCTTGCTCCTCTCTAGCAGATGCTCAGAGCAATCTCACCTGGTCCTTCTGAAAGTTTTTCTCAGACATCCACTCAGAAACCACAAAATTTATTCTGGATCCAAACCAGAGCTGGAAATGGGAAATCAACATTGCATAAATATCATACCAGGATACCTGGATTTAAATCCAGCCCACCCTAACCCTAAATTTAAACGAATTTGATATTCAGATTTTGAGGCAAAGCAACAAACCGGGACTCAAAAATGCTGATCATATGGTCCAGAAAATATGGACTGAAGATTTCAGTGGTTATGACCCAAGCCAAATGTTGATGGTTCCTCAGAAAACAGGCTGCATGAATTTTTCACAATGTAACACCTAAATAGCCACAAAATGTATACCAGACTTTTCAAAAGCCCCTGCCCCTTCCTTCTGCTGCTGAAAGCTCAACAAACTCTCTCTTCCTTGTCCCAGTGAAAATACACTTGCCTATACACATACACACACAAATATACATATATTTGCACAGATGTGGGGACAAATTCATCCTCTTTCTGCATGCACAGATTTCTTTTTCTTCCTTTCCTTGTAAAAATTTAAGGAAAACACTTTTCTGCTGTAGAACAGTGCACCAGAAAACAACCCAATGGTAACCCTGCTGTATTTTCCTCATATAACCCAACCCCTTGGTGGGAGCAGAGAGAGCTATCAACTTCTTTTGATTAACAGGGCGGGTATGCTTGACATTCACTTACCAGAACAGGGAAGATAACTTTGTAGACCACATTAATGGGGATCTACCTCTCTTTCTCATTGATGACACTGAGCCTAACCATGTGGTGGTTTAGGAGCAAAGTAATTCCATCAGCTGCCTTTGATTACATCATAAATTGACACCTTGCCAAGATGTAAAAACATGGTTTTAGTCTGTGGAGGCCAGGGCACTTCAGATGATGCCCTCTCTCATTTGCTGGGTCTTGTGCCACAACAGAGCTATAGATCACATCTGTAATCCTGTGGAGTTCATTATCTCCTAATGCTATTTGCTTTTTTAGATCATTAGAACGAAACTTGACCTGACCTGTGAACTATGAAATTGATTGTTGCCTTTAAATGGTCAACAGCCCATTTTCTAATCGATATACCGAATAATTTTATACATATTTAAATTATATATAACTTTAATGCTTGTTAAATTTATCTGCCACTTTCCTTCTATAGTTTACTTTGCATGCATATGAAACATGGATGGTGCTTTTACTACTTGGTGGTACCATTTAGAAAAATAATGAAGAAAGAGGAAGACACAAATAAAACCTGGCCTGAAACAAGAGCTGAGACACTGAACCTGAGTGCAATTCTGCCCTGAAGACTTTTAAAACATACCCCAGGTTGGGCTGTGGTTTCAGATTAACACATTCCCTGATGTCTAGGAAGAGGGGAAAAAAAATTAAAAAAAAAAAAAAAAGAGAACCCCATTTTGCTGTAATCATTCAAGTTTGACTAGAGTTTGTGGTGACTAAAGGGCTTCTTTTCCCTGCTTGTTGCTTTGCAGAATGAAAATAAGAAATGAAGGAAGATGTTGAGAGATGCTCGTGATGACACTGGATTCAGTGAGATGGAAGGTCTCTGGGTTTAGTGGGGTTATTGCTGGTCCTGGGGAAGCACTCTTTAATGGTTTGGGTCTACTGGGGCTTTGCACAAGTTTATAAAGGGATGGGAAATATGGTCTCTGGCCACCTTACAGATCACTTAACTTTTAAGTAGATATAATAACCTTGCTTACGCTCCAACGATTTTAGGAAGTTCTCCTCTGGGCATCCTTTGGCAACCTGCCTTTGCTGTATCTTCCAAAGTAACTTGCTGTCTTCATGCACAAACTCCTGTGGAGTCCCACTGACAGCCTCGTTGCTCTGCTTTTTTAGCTACTTCGTGAAACAGTCTTTAGTTGTTTGCAAATTCAGAGAAGAAGGGAAAAAAGGAAAGGGATCCCACCCCAAAATGCCTCTTCTTTTGACCCAACCTTGTCTGTTTCTTTCCACATCTCTGCCTCAGCAAGGAAAATTAACCTTAGTGTCCCAAAGTCTGCAATTTGGGGAAGAAGCCAACTCAGATACTTACAGCTTACAATTTCTTCTCTTATCCTTTTGAGAGAGAGACATGAATGATTAAAATCAAAAAAGTGTATTTGTTCTGTGGGAGGTGAGACCTGACAGCACCAACATAGCGTTCAGAGGGAAATGCAGTCACAGAGCCAGGCTGGCTGCTGTGATCAGTGCAGTTACTTAATGGTTAAAACTCTTGTTTTCACGATTGTGGACAGGTTTTTTCATCACAAACCAAAATGTTATATGTATCTCTGCTAAAGGCCTCTAAGGATGAAGTAGTTAACTTTTCTCACCCATTTAAAGAGGAAAAGCAGTACTTTCTACTGCAAAAGACAATTAATGATGCACAAAATTGTTCTTCAGTGGAAGGGTCATTTCCTACCACTTGACAAGCCAATCCCTCTTGTAAAGTATGGGGTATTTGAACTGTTCAAACAGATTTTTAAAAAACATCACACAGAAAAGGAAGCGACCTCCTGTATTCCCAAAATCACAGCCTTACTCAGGCAAGCACAGAATGGCTTTCGCCCAAGTGAGGTGCTTGGGAGAAACCCCTCACTCTGCTCTCTGGCTGGTATTTGTTGGGCTTGCAGAAGGACCAAGATGTGACCTTTGCACTGAGGATCTGGCCAGTACCACTGCACAAAACAGCATCTCTCTGACCCAAGGCATCTCCAAAACGTCCCCTGGCCTTTCACTGCTCCTCTTCAGAGGTCCATCCCAGGAAAAGAATAAAAACCAAATGAAGGAAATCTGAAGCAAACAAAAAAAAATAACACCCAAGAGAAGAAAACAAGCCTGCAAGCCCCCTGGAATGGCTTCCCTGGATTATTGCTAGTCAGGCAGGACTTAATCTTCTAGATGTTCTCACCTTTGAGAGTAAAGAGGCATTCGGCACTTATCTAAAATTAAAATGGTGAGCAGTGAAAGCCCTTGCAGGTACAGGGATCTCATCTACATATGTCTCTGCTTTGTTTCTGCTATTAGCCCCTGTCACCTGCATGGCAATGAGCAGGGAACAGGCGGGGAGGGCAGTGTGGGGAAGCAGTAGGTTTTGCTGTGGTGCTCTACCTGCCACTGCTGCATCCGGGAAACCTCACCTTCTAATACATGGCCATTTTTACTTATATCCCAGTTTTATCAAAGCAATGGGGCGTGCGATAGGCTGGTAAATAATTAATTTGTTTCCCAAAGATGCCCAGTGGAAGAGATGACAAGCCCTGCCATTTGTACTTTTATGAAACGCCAGATGAAGTGAAGGCGTCAGCGAGGGGCCCAGACACTGGGAACAAAATGAATTAGAGAATATCTTTCCTTCAGTAAGACAAATTTGTGTTGGGTAACCATGCTTTGCTGGGGAAGCCAATTGGAAAAGAGTGATAGAGGCCCAGCTAGCGAAGTTCATCAAAGTCATCTGTTTCAGGTAAGCTCATTTTTCACCAGCCAAGGGGATATTTACCTGGAGTACACCTGTAAGGTACAGCCGACAGACTGAATGGTACAGTGCTTTATTATATTTCACACCCTGATGATTCAATATGATAGGAAAGAGGGATAGGAAAAGGGAGAGCTGGAAAAAAAACCAGTGCTGTCTCTTCCCTTTGCAGTGCCTTTGTTGCAAACCATGACTGCAGTGCTTAGGTAAACTGGAGGGAAGTGACCAATGGTTGCAGTGAATTATGCTTCTGTGTGAGTATTCAACTCAAAATAACCTTTGTTTCTTCTCCTTTCCTTTTTGCAAGCAATGTCCTGGATTTTTGCAGTGAGACAACACTACATTATATATATATATCTATATATCATTAAGTATGTCCACTCAGCCTGTCACCCTGGACGGCATCAACGGCTGACTCTTCCTGATGGCTCCCCAGGGAGCTTCATGCTCCTTCTGGGAGACCACAGATGCCTTCAGCTGGGCAAAGAGATGAAAAAAAAAGGACCATCTGAAAACTCTCCTGTCTTTAGAGCCAACCCTACAGCCACCTTCTGTCTTAATGTGCACCCTGCTTGCAGGCCAGCTCTCAAGCTCCTGATGAGGTTGCCGAGTTGGAGGGTCATCATTCTGCTCTGCTGAAGACACTAAGTTTCAAATGAGAGGCTGAACACTAATTTTAAAAGATTGAAAAAAGCCATTGTTTTACCTGAGATTGAAAATCTGACTGCTGTGGTCACCAAGAGCCTAATCCTACCTTTGTTTCAGAAAATAAGACTGTCAGTGGGTGGTGGGGGACATGGGGTTTTGGAAATAGAAAATTTGATGTTTATGTCCACTGTTTCCACTCAAAAAGAAAATGGACCTTTCTCTCATCTCCTGGAAAAGAGTGTGGCCGAAGTCTTTATTGTTTGGAGAATACAATCCAAATTTCATGTACAATTTCTTGTGCCACTCTTCTTCACAGCAGTTAAATTTATTTTGTTTCCTGGAAAAGTATTTTATCTCTATGACAGCAAGTTTGGCTTAGAGGCCAAATTATTACAGGTATTGCCACTACCATCCTGTTGTGAGATGGCAAAGCTGAGCTGAAAGAAATATTTTAAGGAAATTTGTAGTTTTTACAGAAATTTTTGCCATCCCAGATGACTTGCAGAACTCTCTACAAGTGAGAGTGTCATCTATGGTATCTGATAGTATCATCAGCAATAAGTCAGAGACTTCAGGGCTCAGAGCAGCTGCAGTTGTTCCGGGGGCAATGGTGTGTCAGAACTAGCAGGAGTTAGGTGTCTTGTAGACCATTGAGAAAAAGAGGTTTGGGGTTTTTTATTTATTTATTCTTCTGGGATAGTTGTAACCACCAGCACTTGGCACATGACCATATTTCAGCCTTGGGGCCACAGCCAAAGGTCATATTAGCCCAGCATTTGGTATGCAGGGTCCTATGCTAGAAAAGATGGTGTCTGGACTTGTCTGTCCACGTTGTGCCCAATATCATGTTGCCATGGAGTAACGGAGTGCTGCCAGCTTCACCACAACAGCCGCCATGGCTCCAAAATACTTAGGGTTTTGGAAAGAGCTAAAAGCTACCTGGCTGAATCCATCCAAATAGTGATGCCTCATCTTAGTCCTAACCAAAACTGTACAGCTGCTGCTGTATGTGAGATTTTATTGCCCGAGAGAGACAATTCTGGTGATCAGCAGATACCAACAAGGCAATGATGTAAAGGGTACATGGGCTCTACAGTTGGTGGCAGCACTGAAAACATCTACTGAGGATGGTATAATTGTGCCAGTATTTGCCCCAAAACACGTGGAGTAACTGAAAATGTAATTTTAAATGCATAAGTGTCCACACCTGATGGATTCTTTCTCTAGGTTCTGAGCATCTCTAGCTTCCAGATGGATTAAAGAGGACTTGGTACTGTCTAGGGAATATCTTTCCACACTAGATTTGTGCTGATGTGTTTTGTTCTTATAAAAGAAGCGTTTTCTCCTAAACTCTAAGGTGTGCCTCTTTCTGTTCCTTCTAGGAAAAAGAATCTTTCAATAAATTAGCATGCCTTTACAATGATAATATGGACTATAAAAATTATTGTGATTCATATCAGGACACACAATGATTTAACTAATCAGTCATTAATTAAACAGGTTTTTACCTGCGGGGGCTGCAAGAGTTTAATAATTTAAGCTGACTAAATGTTAGTACTACCGAGGCATAATTAGAGCTGTGGGGAAACTTTCACAAATACAGCAAAGCTGGCTACATTTCATGCTGTTTACTGAATGTAGACAGCAGTCTGCCAGCAGAGCAAGATTTTGACATCTAAATCAGCATGTTGTCAGGACAGAATGACCAAGAGGGGACTGGACTGAAGATGTCAGTCAACATGAAGTATAAAACAGTGCCCAATCCTGCAACAGCTTAAAAATGCTCCTGGTACGTGCCATCACACTCACTGCAGGAGCTGTTGCTGGACTGATCTCTTTATTTGCTATGAAGAGAAGGCCCTGGGGGTGCTGGGGGTGAGGAGCTGGCCAGGAACCCCCACAGCCTGGGCTGCCCCCCCAGCAGGGTGGGCACCGGGGCAGGGAGGGGATCCTGCCCCTCTGCCAGCTCTGTGAGACCCCCCTGCAGTGCTGGGGCAGCTCTGGAGTCCTCAGCACAGCAGAGCCAGGGACCTGCTGGAGCGGGGCCAGAGGAGCCCCAGCAATGCCCCGAGGGGGGAACCCCTCTGCTGGGAGCCCAGCAGGAGAGAGTTGGGCTGGGGCAGCTGAGAGGAGAAGGCTCCAGCTGGGGAGACCTGCTGGGGGCTGCCAGGGCTTCAAGGGGGACTACAGGAAAGATGGGGAGGGACTCTTCATCAGGGAGTGTAGTGATAGGATGAGGGAGTAACAGTTTTAAACTAAAAGAGGGTAGATTTAGGTATATTAGGAGGAAACTATTTACTGTGAAGGTGGTGAGACATTGGAACAGGTCACTCAGAGAAGCTCTGGATGTCCCCTCTCTGGAATTGTTCAAGGCCAGGCTGGATGGGGCTTTGAGCAACGTGGTCTAGTGTGAGGTGTCCCTGCTCATGGCAGTGGTGTTGGAACTGGATGATTTTCAAGATCCTTTCCAACCCAAAACTAATTCTATACCTCTATGATTGTGAGTTCACATGCTGTGCACATCCTTGAACACATCTTAGGACATCAGGGTTCAGTGTAGCAGTATGTGTTAACAAACTGCATTCCCTATCTTGCAAGTATGGAGACAAGCTTCAAGAGCCTGGAGTCATCACCCCTGGACTTTCACGGCCACATTTTGTTCTAAGTCCCATTAAGCTCTTAACATAGTCCTTGCCTATTTTGGGATGCCTGTTTGCTGCACTCATACATCCAAAATTTTTTGTAAACACTATTATCTTATTAATTAGGGGCTGCCTTCAAACATTAGGAGCCTCCAGTGGTTCAGTGGAGAAGAAAACACCTGGAGATCACAAGTTCACACACAGGCCTATGATTTCTGAATCCAGCTCGTCTCCTGTTGGTAAAAACAAGGTAGTGATGCCCATGTATTTAATATTCAGCATCCAGAAGAGAAATGCTTTGGCCAAAGCAACACTGAGGAGGAGGAATTCTTTGTTCTATGAAAGGTTAATGCACCTGGGTAGGAGCCGAGAGCGTTTGCATGCAGAGAGATCATTAATCCATGCAGTAATAACTTGTGAAATAAAAATCAATCTTGGAAAGGAGGCAAAGCCTCTAGTTCCAAAGTAATGGACTGCCTTTTGCACTGCATCTCGTTAAGCAAGACCCACATACATAATGGGCTCAATTTCCATGCAAGGTTTCTCTGCAACCCCAAAAAACTAATAGCAACCCTAAACAAAATATATCCATATCCTGCTGCCTTTCAGGGCCTGGCAATTAACACGGCAGCCCCAGCCATGGCAGAATGTTTGTAAATGGCAAAAGCTGCAATATTTGTTCCACGTAAGTGGAGCTTCTGGGCTGATGGACCAGAACTGGAGATGTCCCTGGCATCATCAGCTCTTGGTTGAAAGCATCTGATGGGTGCAGCTACCCCCCTCACAACAGCAGCTTTAAAGGGCCTCAGCTCTGCTCCTCTTTGAAGGAAAAAGGGAGCATTTAGAGAGGGCTGCAAGGTGCCCCATGGAAATGTTCCTAGAGTGCCAGACAGACACATTCATGCCTCTTCCACTCCTGCTTACTTAAGATGGAGGCAACCTGGGGCCAAACACAACAGCCAAAGAGCACTTGATGTCTCTTCCTTAGGAAAAGCTTGGCCCAAAGGCTGCAGAAATCTGTACAGGTAAATAAAACAAGGTGAGAGACAACTAGAAGGGAAATAGATAGCAGAGAAATTTTTAAAATTATATGTTTCTTTGAAAAACAGCCCCTAAGTCCCTCTATAGAGGAGTAATGGTGTCAGATTCATTCCTTGGTTCAACACACCATCAAATAAATTCTTGCTTTCATGCTGCTCACATAGAATCACAAAATCATTGAATCGTTTGGGTTGGAAAGGACCTTTCAAGGTCACCCAGTCCAACCCCCTGCAGGGAGCAGGGACATCTGCAGCTAGAGCAGGGTGCTCAGAGCTCCATCCAACCTCACCTGGGATGGTTCCAGGGATGGGGCAGCGACCACCTCTCTGGGCCGCCTGGGCCAGGGGCTCACCACCCTCAGGGTCAAACAGTTCTTCCTTATATCTAGCCTGAATCTCCCCTCTTGGTTTAAAGTCATTATCCTTTGCCCTATCGCAACAGGCCCTACTAAAAAGACTTCATGAGATACGGTGACATCAAAGCTGCTGTGCTGTAGGCATTTCTTTCCTGCCAGGATCCCAAAAAGAAAAACCACACGTTCTCATTTGCTCCTCAGCTTGAAATCTGTCTCTCTCTCCCTT